>NW_023494810.1:31487131-31551254 GCF_904425465.1 Colossoma macropomum | reverse complement strand
AACAGCGCTAGCCCCTGCGGAGAATACAGCAACACGTACCCAGAGATAAAGCAGTAGTGAAAGAAGACCCCCCAGCCCCTTCATCGCCGTCGTTTTTGTGTCTGAGTGATTTGGTTGATTTTAAATTACGGTTTTTTGTTGTTGAAACGGTCTGATTTTTTTTGATTATTTCTGCCGTAGGTTCCCATCGTTGTTTTGTTTTTTTTTGGTTTTGTGTTTTTTGTTGATGTTTTGTTTGTGGTTTTTTGTGGTTTGTGTGGTGTGTTTGTGTGTTTTTTGTTTTGTTGTGTGATGTGTTTGTTTTTGGTTGTTTTTGTTTGATGTTTGTTTGTTTGGTGTTGTGGTGATTTTTGTTTGTTTGTGTGTGTTTGTTGTTGTTTGTGATTTTTTGTTTGATGGTGTTTTTTTTGTGTGTTGTTTTTGTTTTGTGGTTTTTTGGTGTTGTTGTGTGGTTGTGGTGTGTGTTTGTTGTTTGGTGTTTTTGTTTTGTGTGATTGTTGTTTTGTGGTTTGTTTTGTTTTTTTTTTTTTTTTTGTGATTGTTTGTGTTTTGTTTGTGTGATTTGTTTTTTTTTGTTTTTTTGGTGTTTTTGTGTTGTTTGGTTTGGTTTTTTTTGTGTTGTTTGATGTTTTTTGTGTTTTGTTGTGTTGATTTTTTTTTTTTTTTTTTTTTTGATTGTGTTGTTGTTTTTTTGATTTTTGGTTTTTTTTGTGTGTGTGTGTGTTTTTGTTGTGTTGTGTGTGTTTTTGTTTTTTTTTGTTTGTTGGTGTTGTGGTTTGTTTTTTGTTTTTTTTGTGTTTTTTTGTTGTGTTTTGTGTGTTTTTTTGTTTTTTTTTGTGTGTTGTGTTGATGTTGTTTGTGTGTTTTTGTTTTGTTTGTTGTTTTGTTTGTTGTTTTGAGTTTTTGTTTGTGTTTTGATTGTGTGTTGTGTTTTGTGTGTTTTGTTGTGTGTGTGTGTTGGTGTTTGTTTGTGTTGTTTGTTGATGTGGTTTTTTGTTGTTGTGTGTGTTTGGTTTTTTTTTTGTTGTGGTGTGTTGATTTGGTTTGTTTGTGTGTGATTGTTTGGTGTTTTTTGTGTGTTTTTTTTGTTTGTTGTTGTGTTTGTGTTTGGTGTTTTTATGTTGTGTTTGTTGTTGTTTGTTTTTTTGTTGTTGGTTTGGTTGTGTTGTGTTTTGAGTTTGTTGGTTGTTTGTTTTTTTGTGTTGTGTTTTGTGTTTTGGGAGTTTTGTTTTTGTGTGTTTTTGTGTGTTGGTTTGTGTTGTGGTTTTGTGTTTTTTTTTTTTTTTGTGGTTGATTTTGGTTTGTTTTTTTTTTTTGAATGTTTTTGTTTGGTTTGTGTTGTTTGTGTTTTTGTGTGATTTTGTTTTGTGGTGTTGATTGTTTTTTTTGTTTTTTTTTGGTTTGGTTTGTTGTTGTGTGGTGGTTGTTTGTGATTTTTGTTGTGTGTTTTGTTTTTGTTTGTTTTTGTGTTGTTTGTGATGTTTTTGTTGTTTTTGTTTTTTGTTGGTTTGTTGTGTTGTTTGTGTGTTTTTGTTTGTTTGATGTTGTTGTTGTGTGTTGTTGTTTTTGGTTTGGTTTGGTGTGTTTTTTGTTTTTGTTGTGTTGGTTTTTTTTGGTTGTGATTTTTTGTGTTTGTGTTTGATTTTTGTTGTGTGTTTTTTTTGTGTTTTTGTTGTTTGTGTTTGGTTGTGTTGTGTTTTGTTGTGTGTTTGTTGGTTTGGTTGATTGTGTTTGGTGTGTTTTGATTTGTTTTTGTGTTGTGTTTTTTTGTGTGTGTTGTGTTGTTGTTTGTTTGTGTTTTGATGGTTTTTGTTTGTTTTTGGTTTTTTGTTTGTGTGATGTTTGTTTTGTTTGTTTTTTGATTGTGTTTTTTTTGGGTTGTGTGTGATTGTGGTGTTTTGTGATTGTGGTTGTTTTGTGTTTTTTGATTGTTTGGTTTTTTTTGTTTGTGTTGTTGATGTGTGGTTTGTTGGTGTTGTTGTTGTTGTGTTGGTTTTGTGGTTTGTTTTTTTTTTTGTGTGTTGTGATTTTGTTTTTTTGAGTTTGGTTTGATTTGTTTTGTTTTGTTTGTTGGTTTGTTTTTGGTGTTGGTTTGTTTTGTTGGTGTGTTGATGTTGGTGTGTTTGTGTTGGTTGTTGTGTTTGTTTGTTTGTTTTTTGGTTTTGTGTTTGGTTGATTTTTTGTTTTGGTTTGATGGTGTGATGTGTTGTTGTTTGTTTTTGTTGTGTTGGTTTTTGTGTGTTTGATTTTTGTTTTGTTGTTTTGATGTTTGATGGGTGATTTTTTGGTTTTTTGATTTGTTTTTGTGTTTTTGGTGTTTTTGTGTTGTGATGTTTTTTGTTGTGTGTTTGTGTGTGATTTTTGTTTTTTTTTTTTTTTTGTTTTTTTTTGGGTGTGTTTTTGTGTTTGTGATTTGTTGTTTGTTGTTTGTGTTTTGTGGTGTTGTTTTGGTTGGTTGTGTGTTTGGGTTGGTTGTGATTGTGTTTTTGTTTTTTGTTTTTGTTTGTGTGTTGTTTTGTGTGAGTGTTTGTTGTGTGTTGGTGGTTGTTGTTGTGATGTGTTTGGATTGTTTGTGAGTTTGGTTGAGGTTTGTGTTGTGTGATTTTTGGTTGTTGTGTGTTGATTTTTTTTGTTTTTTTTTTTTTTTGATTTTTGTGGTTTTTGTTGTGTTGTTTTGTTTGTTTTTTGTGTTTGTTTTTTGTGTGTGATGTTTTTGTTTGTGTGTTTGTTGAGTTGTTTTTGTGTGTGTTTTTGTTTGTTTTTTGTTTGTGATTTTGGTGAATGTTTGTTGTGTTGTGTTGATGTTTTGTGTTGTTTGTTGGTTTGGTGATGTTTGTGTGTTTTTTTGTTGTGTTTGTGTTGTTTTGTGTTGATGTGATGTTGTTTTTTTTTTTTGTGTTTTTGTTTTTTGTGTTGTGGTTGTGTTTGTTTTTGTTGTGATGTGTTTTGTGGTGTGTTTGTTTTGTTTGTTTGATTGTTTGGATGGTTTTGTTTTTTTGGTGATTTGTTGTTGTGGTTGTTGTTTTGTTGTGTGTGTGGTTTTGATTTTTTTTTGTGTTTGGTGTGTTTGTTTGTGTGATTTGTTGTTTGTTGTTTGGTTTTGGTTGTGTGTTTGTTTGTGAGTGTGATGTTTTTTGTTTTTTTGTGTTTTGTTGTTGTGTTGGTTTTTGGTTTGGTTGTTGTTGATTTTTGTGGTTGATGTTGGTGATTTGTTTTTTTGTGTTTTGATGGTTTTTTGTTTTTTTTTTTGTGGTTGTTTGTTTTTTGGTTTGTTGTGGTTGTGATTTTTGGTGTTTTGTTTGTTTTGGTTGGTTTGTTGTTGATTGTTGTTGTGTTTTGTTGTTTTTTTTTGTGGTTGTGTTTTGTGTTTGTGTTTGTGTTGTTTGTTTGTTTTGATTGATGGTGGTTGATTGTTTTGTGTTGTTGTGTGTTGTTTGGTTGTGGGTTTGGTTGTTGTTGTTTTTTTTTGTGTTTGTGTTTTTTGGTTTTTTTGATTTTTTTTTTGGTTTGTGTGTGTTTTTTTGTTTTGATGTTTTTTGAGTGTTGTGTTTGTTTGTTTTTTGTGTTTGTGTGTGGTTTGTGGTTGTTTTTTTTGTTTTTGATTTGTTTGTGTTTTGTGGTGTGTGTTTTTTGTTTGTGGTGTTGTTGTTTTTTTTTTTTTTTTGATGTTTTGGTGTGTGATTTTTTTTTTTTTTTGTGGTTGGTTTGTGTTTTTGTTTTTTGATTTTGTGATTTTTTTGTGGTGTTGTGTTTGTTTTTTGTTTGTGTTTGTTGTGTTGTTGTTGATGTTGTTTGTTTTTGTTGTTGTTTGTGTTGTTTGTGGTTTTTGTTTTGTTTTTGTGTTGTGTTGTTTTATTGATGTTTGTTGGTTGTGTTTTTTGTGTTTGGTTTTGTGGGTTTGTTGATGTTGTGTGTGTTTTGTTTGTGTGTTGGTGTTGGTTGGTGGTTTTGTTGTGTGATTGGTTGATGTGTTTTGTTTGTGAGTTTGTGTTTGATTTTTGTTTGTTGGTTTGGTGTGATTTGTTGTTGTTGTGTTTGTGGTGTGTGTTGTTTGTTTTGATGATTGTTTTGTTTGTGTTGTTTTGTGTGTTTGTTTGTTGTGTGTTTTTTTTTGTTTATGTGTGTGTTTTTTGTGTGTTGTTTTTGTTTTTTTTTGGTGTTTTTGATTGTGTGTTTTGTTGGTTGGTGGATTTGTTTGTTTTGTTGTTGTTGGTGTTGTTGTTGTGGGTGTTGGTGTTGTGTATTTTGTGTTTGTGTGTGATTATGTTTGGTGTTGTTTTTTTGTGTTTTTTGGTTTTTGTTGGTTTTTTGTTGTGTGGTTTTTGTTGTTTGTTTGGTGTTTTTTTTTTTTTTTGGTTGATTGTGTTGTTGTTTGTGTTGTTTGTTTTGTTTTTGTTGTTGTGTTGTTTTTTTTTTGTTTTTGTGTTGTTTGTTTTGGTTTGTTTGTTGTTGTTGTTAGTTTTTGTGGTTTTTGTTTTTTTGTGTTTGTTTTTTTGTTGTTTTGTGATGGTGTTTTTGTGATTGTGTGGGTGTTTTTTGTGTGTTTGATTGTGTTATGTGGTGTTGTGTTTTGTGTTGTGTGTGTGATGTGTGTTTGGTGTTGGGGTGTTGTGGTTTTTTGTTTTTTTTTGTTGTGTGTTTTGTTGTTTTTTGTTTTTTATTGGATTGTTGTTTTTGTGTTTTTTTTTGTGTTTGTTTTTTCTGTTTTGTGTGTTTTGTGTTTTGTGGTGGTTTTGGTTGTTGTTGTTGTGTTTTTTTGTTTTTGTTGATGTTTTTTTTTTTGTTTGTTTTGTGTTTTGTTGTCTTGTTGATTTTTGTTGTTTTTTTTTTTTTTTGTTTGTGTGTTTTGTGTGTGTTGCTTGTTTTTGTTTGTTTGTTTGTTTTTGTTGATGTGTTTTGTTGTGTTTGTTTGTTGTGTTGTTGTTGTTTTTTTGTTTGTGATTTTGATTGTTTTTGTGTTGTGGTTTTTTTGTTTTGATGTTTTGTTTGATGTTTGGTGTGTGATTGTGTTGTTTTGTTTTTTTTGGTGGTGTTTTGTTGGATTTGTGTTTGTGTTGGTTTGTTTTGGGTGTTGTGTTGTGTTTGTTTTTGGTGGTTTTGTGATGTGTTTGTTGTTGTTTTGTGGTTTTTGAGTGTTTTGTTTGTTTTGTTGTTGTGTGTGGTTGGTTGGTGATTTTGTTTGTGTGATTTTTTTGTTGGGTTTTTTTTTTTTTTGTGTTTGTTGTTTGTTTTTGATTTTTTTTGTGTTTTTTGTGAGTTGTGTGTTTTGTGTGATTGTGATGTTTTTTGTGTTTTGTTTTGTGGTTGTTTGTTGTTGGGGTTGTGTGTTGGTGTTTTGGTGTGTCATTTGTGTTTTTTGTTGTTTTGTGTTGTTTTTGAGTTTTGTTGTGTGTTTGTGATTGTGTGTGTTTTGTTGTTTTTTGGGTTTTTTTGTGGTGTTTTTGATTTTGTTGTTGTTGTTTTTGTTTTTGTTTGTTGTGATTTGTTTGTTGTTGTGTTGGTTTTTGTGGTTTTTTTGTTTTTTGTTGATGTGTTTGGGGTGTTGTTTGATGGGTGTTTGTGGGTTTTTTTTTGTTTGTGTGTTGGTTTGTTTTTGTTGTTTTTTTTTGTTTTTTGTTTTGTGGGTTTTGGTTTTTTTGTTTTGATTTGTGTTTTTTTTTTTGTGTTGTGTGTGTTTGATTTATGTTGTTGTGTTTGTTTTTTGTTTTGGTTATCGTTTGTTTTGAGTGTGTTTGTCTTTTGTTGTTGATTGGTGTGTGTGTGGTTGTTTTTTTTGTGTTTGTGTGTGTTTTGTTGTTGGTTGGTTTGTCGTTGTGTTGTTTTTTGTGTTTTGTTGTTTGTGTTGTTTGATGTTGTGTTGAAATGGTTTGTCTGTTTAGTTTTTGTTTGTTTTGTGGTTTTTGTTTTTTTTGTTTTTTTGGTTGTTGGTTTGTTTTGTTTTTTTTTGTGTTTGTGTGTTTTGTGTATGTTTTTGTTGTGTTTGTGTTGTGTTTTTTTTTTTATTTGTGTTTGTTGTTGTGTTTGTTTGTTTTGTGTTGTGATTTTTGTGATTTTTTGTTGGGTTATGTTTTGTGGTGTTTGTTTTTTTGTTGTTTTGTTGTGTTGTGTGTGTTTTTTGTGTTGTGGAGTTGTTGTGTGTGAATGTTGTTTTTTTTGTGTGTTTTTTTGTTTGTTTTTGTTTTTTTGATGTTTGTTTTTTTTGTATGTGTTGATTTTTTGTGTTTTAGGTTTTTGGTTGTTTGTGTGTTTTGTGTTTGTGTGTTTTGATGTTTTTGTGTTTTTGATGTTTTTGTTTTTTATGTGTTGTGTTTTGGTGTGGTTGTGATGTGTTTGTTTTTTTTTTTTGCTGTTGAATTGTTTTATGTGGTTTTGTGTTTGGGTTTGTGTTGTGTTCTGTTTTTTGTTGTTTGTGTTGCTTTTTGTTGTGGTTATTGTTTGTTGTTTTTTGGATTGGTTTGTTTTTTTTTGTTGTTGTTTTGTGTTTTTTTCTTTGTGTTGATTTTGTGATTTTGTTTTTTTGTTGTTTTTGTTTTGTGGTGTTTTTTTTTGTGTGATTTTGTGTGTGTTTTGTGGTTTTTTGTTTGTGGTGTGTTTTTTGTTGTTTTTGTGTTTGTTTTGTGTTGTTTTTTTGATTTGTGTGTGTTTTTGATTTTTTGGTGTTTGTGTGTGTTTGTTTGTGTGTTTTTTTTGTTTGGGTTGGTTTGTTAGTGGGTGTTGTTTTTTTTGTTTTTTTGTTTGTTTTGGTTGTGTTTGTTGTGTGTTTTTTTTGTGTGTTTGTGTTTGATTGATTGTTTTTTGTGGGTTTTTTGTTTGTTTTGTTTGTTTTGTGTTTTTGATTTTTGAATTTGTTGTTTGTTTTCGTTGTTTTTGTGTGGTTTGTGTTTTGATTTTTTCTTTGTTGTGATTTTGATTTGTTTGTTTTTGAGTGTGTGTTTTTTTGTTGTTGTATAGTTTTGTTTGGTTGTGTTGTTTGTTTTTGTGTTGATTTTGTTTTGTTTGTGATTTGTGTTTGTGTTTGTTTGGGTGGTTTTTGTGTGTTGTTTTTTTTGTTTTTTGTGTTGTTGTTGAATTTTTTTGATTTTTTTTGTTTTTTTTGTTGGTTGTTGATGGTGTTTTTGGTGTTGTGTTTTTGTTGTTGTTGTTTGGTGTTTGTGTTGTTTTTTTGTTGTTTTTGTGTGTTTTTTTGTGGTGTTTTTTGTTTGTTGATTGTGTTTGTTTGTTTGTTGTTTTTGTGTTGTTTGTTTTGTTTTGTTTGTTTTTGTTTTTGTTTGGTTTTGTTTTGTGATGTGATTGTGTGGGTTTTTGGTTTGGTTTTTTTTGGTTTGTTGTGTTGTTGTGTTGTTTTTTTTGTTTTGTGTTGTGTGTGTTGTGTGGTGTGTTTTTTTTGTTTTTGTTTGATTTTGTGTTGGTTTTTTTTTTTTTGGTGTGTGTTTTTTTTTTGTTTGTTTTGTGTTGTTTGTTTGTTGATTTTGTTTTGTGTTTGTTTTTTTGTTTTTTTTTGTTTTGGTGATGTTTTTGTTTTGTTTTGATTTTTTTGTGGTGTTTGTGTTTTGGTTGTTGTGTGATTGTGATGGTGTTGTTTGTTTGTTTTGGTTTTTTTGTTGTTGTTGTGTGTGTGATTTTGTTGTTTTTTTTTTTTGTTTGTTTGGGATGTTTGTTTTTGTTTTTGTGATGGTTGTTTTTTTTTGGTGTTTTGATTTTTTTTTGTGTTTTTGGTTTTTTGAATGTTTTTTGTTTTGTTTTGGTTTGTTTGTTTTGTTGTGTTGTTTTTGTTGGTGGTTTTTTGTTTTGTTTTTTTTTTGTGGTTGTGTGTTGATGTGTGATTTGTTGTGATGTTTGTTTTTTTTTGGTGTGTGTGTTTGTGTTTGTGTTGTTTTGTTGTTGTTGGTTGATTGTTTGTTTGTTGGTTTTGTTTTGTGGATGTTTTTTGTGTTGTTGTTTGTTTGATTGGTGTTTTTGTTTGTGGATTTTGTTGTGTTGGTTGTTTTGTTTTGATTGTGTGTTGTTTTGTTTGTGTTGTGGTGTTGTTGGTTTGTTTTGATTGTTTTGTTTGTTGTTTGTTTGTTTTTTTGAATGTTTTTTTTTTGTTTGTGATTGGTGTTGTTGTTTGATTTGTGTGGTTTTTTTTGGTGGTTGGTTTGTTTTTGTTGTTTTTGATGTGTTGATGGTGTTTTTTTTGTGATGTGTGTGTGTGTTTTTGATTTGTTGGTTTTTTTTTTGTTTTTTCGTTTGTTTTGTTGGTGTTGTGTATTGGTTTTTTGTTGTGTTTGGGGTTGTGTGAATTTTATTGATTTGGTCTTCAGTTTGTTGAGTTTTTTTGTGTTGTTTGTTTGATGGGTTTTTTTTGTTTGCTTGTTGATGTGGATGTTTGTTTGTTTGTTGATTGTTTGTGTTTGATAGTGTTATTTGTCGTTGATTTTTGTTTTGATTTTGATTGTTTGTTGTTTTGCTGTTGTGAGTTGGTTTTGTTGTTTGTGAGTTGTTGAGTGTGGGTTTTTGATTTGTTTTGTTGGTTGTGTTCTGGGTAGTGTTGTTGTGTGTTTTGGTGGTTGTGTGAAGTGTTTTTTTGTTGTTTTTGGGTGTTTGTTTTGATGTTTTTGTTGTGTGGTTGTGTTTTTTTTTTGGTGTTGTTTTGATTTGTGGTTTTTGGCTGGTTGTGGTGTGTTTGGTTTTTGTGTTTGTGGTTGTTTTTGGTTTGTGGTTTTGTTGTTTTGGTTTATTGTGTGTTTTTGTGATTTTGTGTGTTTGTTTGGAAGGAGTTGATGTGTTTTGTGATGAGTTGTTTGGTGTTTTGGGCGTTTGTTTTTTTTAGTTTTGGGTTTTGTTTTTTGGGTTGTGTTTTTTGTTGTTGTGATTTTTGTGTTGAATTTTGTGTGTGTTGTTGTTTGTGTTGTTTGTTGTGTTGTGGGTTGGTTTTGGATTTTTTGAGTGTTGTGGGTGGGTGGTTTGTGTGTTTGGTTGTGATGTTTGATTTGTTTGTGTTTTGTGGGTTGTTGGTGTTTTGGTTTGTGTGTGTTTGTGATGTTTTTTTTTGAGTTTTTTTGGATTGGGTGTTTTTGTTGTTGTGTTTTTTTTGTGTGATGTGTTGATGTTTTTGTGATTTTTGAATTTGTGTGATGTTTTTTGATGTGATTGTGTGTTTTGTTTTTTGGTGTGTGGATGTGTTGTGTGTTTGATGTTTTTTTGTTTTGGTTTTTTTGTTGTTGGCATTGGGATTGTTTGGGGTTGTTGGTGTGATGGTTTGTTGGGGTTGTTGTTTGTTTGTTTGTTTTTGGTGGATTAGTGTGTTTTTGTGTTGGGATTTGGTTTGTGTTTGTTTTTTGGTTTGGTTGTGATGTTTTTTGTGTGTGTTGTTTGGTGTTTTTTGTTTTTGTTTGTTTGGGGTTTGGTTTGTGTATGGTTGGTTGTGTTGTTGTTTTTTTGTTGTGTTTGTGTGTGTGATTTTGTTGTTTGAAGTTTGGTGTTTTTGTTGTGTTGATTTTTTTTGTGGGAGTGTGGTGAGTGTTTTGGTTTTTGTGGGTTGTGGGTTGATTGTGGTTGTTTATGTTTTGTTTGGTGTTTGTTTTGTTAGTGTTTTGTGACGTTTTTTGATTGTTGTATTTTTGTGTTTTTTGTTTTGTGTGTTTATTTTGTTGTTGGTTTTTTGTGGTTTTGTCTTGTGTTTTGTGTGTGTGTTTTGAGTTGTTTTGTTTTGAATTTTTGTGTTGTGTTGGTTGATGATTTGTTGTTTTTGGTTTTTTGTTGATTTGTTTTTTTTTGGTTTTGTGGTTGTGTGTAGTTTGTGAAATTTTTGTGGTTTGGATTTTTGTTTGTTGTTGTTGACGTGATTGTTTTTTGTTGTGGGTTTTTTTGTTTTGTGTTGTTTGAGTTGTGGTTTTTTGTTTGGTGTTTTGTTTTGTTTTTTTGGGATTTGTCAGGTTGTTGTTTTTTTTGTGTTGTTGTGTTGTGTGTTTGATTTTTTTGTTTGGTTGTTGGTTTGGTTTTGTTTTTTGTTTTGTTTGATGTTTTTTTGAATTTTGTTTTTTTTGATTTTTTTTTTTGTGTGTTGTGTGTTTGTTGGTTTATGTTGGGTTGTTTGTTGTGGTTTGTGATTGTGTGTTTTTTTTGTTGTGTTTTGTTTTTTGGTTTGTTTGTTTGTGTTGTGAGTTGTTTGTGTTTTTGTTGTGGTGTTTGTTTTTTTGTTGTGTTTGGTTTTTTTTGTTTTGTTTTGATTGTTTTTTTGGGTTGTGTGTTTGTTGATTTTTGTGTGGTGTTTTTGAGTGTGGTTTGGTTGGTTGTTTTGTTGTTTTGTTTGGTTTTGTATGTTTGTGTTTGTGGGTTGTGATTGGGTTTTTGGTGTTGAGTTTGTGATTCTTTTGATGGGTGTGGTGATTTTTGATGTTGTGTTGTTTGTTGTTTTTGGTTTTGTTTTTGTTTTTGTTGATTTTTTTGGTTTTTGTTGTTTGTTTGTTGATTTTGTGTTTTTTTGTTGGTGTGTTGTTTTGTTTTTTTTGTTTTTATTTTGTTTTTGTTTTGTGTTGTGGTGTTTTTTTTGTTGTTTTGTGTTTTTGATGTTGTTTGTTGTGTTTGTGTTTTTGTTTTTTGTGATGGTTTTTTGTTGTTGTTTTTTGTTTTGTTTGTTTTTGTGGGTTGTTGTTTTGTGTTTTGTTGTTGTTGTTTTTTGTGGTTAGTGTTGATTTTTTTTTTTGTTTTTTTGTTTGTTGTGGTTTTTTTTGTTTGTTGTTGTTGTTTGTTTTTTGTCTTGTTGCTTTGTGTTTTTTTTTGGTTGTTTTATTTGTTGGTTTGTTTTTTTTGGGGTTTGTGTGTTTGGTTTGTGTGTTTGTTGTTGTTTTGTTTGTGATTTTTTTTGTTTGGGGTTGGGCTGTTTGATGTTTTGTTTTGGTGTGTTTGGTTGTGGTTGTTTTTTTTTTGTTTTGGTTTTGTGATTTTTTTTTTGTTGTGGGGTTTTTTTTTTTTTTTTTTTTTTTTTTTTTTGTTGATGTTTGTTTTTGTTTTTGGTTTGTTTGGTTTTTGTTGTTTGTGTTGTTGTGTGTTGTGAAGTTTGGTGTTTTTGTTTTGTTTGATTGTTTGGTTTGTTTGATGTGTTCGTTTGTGTTGTGTTTTGTTGTTGATTGTTGTTTTTTGTGGGTTTGGTGTTTGTGTTTTTTTGTTGTTTGTTGTTTTTTTGATTTTTGTGGTTTGATTTTTGTGTTTGTTTGGTGTGTTTTTTGTTTGTTTTTTTTTGTTTTTGTGTTTGTGTTTTTTTGTTTGTTTTTGTTGGTTTTTTTGTTGTTTGTTTTGTGTTTGTGTGTTGTTTGTGTTTGTTTTTTGTGTTGTTGTGTGTTGGGTGATGGGTGTTGTTTGTTTTGTTTTTTTGTTGATGTTGTTTTTGTTGTGTTTTGTTTTGTTTGTGGTTTTGTGATTGTTTTGTTTTTTTGTGTGTTTTTTGTGATTGTTTTTTTGTTGTGTTGTTGTGTTGTTTTTTGTTTGTTTGTGTTTTTTGTGGTTGTGGTTGGTGATTTTTTTGTTGAATGATTGTTGTTTGTTTGTTGTTTTTTGTTTTTGATTGTGTTTTTTGTGTTTTTGTGTTTTGTTTTTTTTGTTTGGTTGGTTTTTTGTGTGATGTTGTTTGTGATTTTTGGTTGATTGTGTTGTGTGTTTGTTTTTGTTGTTGGTTTGTTTGGTGGTGTTTTTTGTGTTGTGTTTGTTTTGTTGTGTGATTTTTTTTGTTTTTTTGTGTTTGATTGGTTTGTGTTTGATTGTTTTTTTGTTTTTGTTGGGTTGTTGGTTTTGTGTGTGTGTTTTGTTTTGGTTGTTGTTGGTGATGTTTTGTGTTTGGATGTGTTTTTTTTTGATTGTTTTGTTTGTTTGTGGTTGTTTGATTTTTGTTTTTGTTGATGGTTGTGTGTTTGTTTGTTGTTGTTGTTTTTTTTTGTGTTGGTTTGTTTGTTGTTTTTTTTGGTTTGTGTTTTTGTGTTTATTTGTTTTGTTTTTGGTTTGTTTGAGTTGTTTGTGTGTTGTTTTTTTTTTGTGTTTTGTTGTGTTTTGTTTGTGTTTGGTTTGTTTTGTTTTTTTTGTTAATTTTTTTGTTTTGTGTGTGGTGTTGTTTGTTTTTTTTGTTTTGTGGTTTTTTTGAGTTGTTGTTGTGTGTTGTTTTGTTTTGTTTTTGTTTTGTTTGTTTGTTTGTTTTTTTTTTGTTGTGTGTTGTTGATTTTTTGTGGTTTTTTTTTTGTTTGTGTGATGTGTTTTTTTTTGGTTTTTTGTTTTTGTTTGTTGTTTTGTTTTGTTGTGTTGTTGGTTGTTTGTTTGTTTGTTTTGGGTTTTTTGTTGTTTTGTTGAATTTTTTTTGTGAATATTGGGTTTTTGTGTTGTTTTGAGTGTGTAGGCCCCCTAGTGTTGATTTTTTTCTGTGTTGTTTTGAGTTGGTTTTTGTGAAATTGAATTTAAGTGTTTTTGCGCCGTTGTTGTGAATGTTTGTGAAATCCGTGTTGATTTTTTTTATTGCTTGATTTTTTGTTGCGGGTTTTGTTGTTTAATTTTGGGTTGATAAGTTTGGTGAAATACTTGGCCCCTTGAAATTGTTCCAAGGCGACAGACACCAATGGAAGAGGATATGGGTAGGCTTTGGAAATTTGATTTAGGGCTCTATAATCAATGCAAGGACGGAGGCCGGCATCTTTTTTCTTAATAAAAAAAAAACTGGAGGCTATGGGGGATGTGGATGGTCTAATGAATCCTTGACTGAGGGCTTCTTGGATGTAGACATCAAGAGCCTTCTGCTCATCATGGGTCAGAGGATAAATCCTGGCTTTGGGAAAAACAGGGTTTTCTATGAGCTCTATGGTGCAATCATAGGGTCTATAAAGCGGCAGTTTGGTGGCGTTCTGTTTGTTGAACACTTCTTTCAAATCAAGGTATTCAGGGAGGATTTCAAAAACGGACTCAGCGTTTGGGCTTTCCACCAAGGTAGAACAAAGGGATACGGAAGGAGTAATCAGGCATGATTGAAGACAATAGTCAGACCATCTAGTGATAGTGTGTTCGGACCAGGAGATAATGGGATTGTGAAATTCTGAATTTTCAAGGATGAGGAAGGACAGAGTTTCTTTGTGTAGGGCACTTGTTTCTAGTTCTAATGGACTCGTGACTTGGGAGATGGTGCCAACTCCTACTGGTCCTCCGTCCAAAGCGGCCACTTTAAGCTTGGTTTGGAGGGTCTTCACAGGAACTTGTAGTTCTTCCACCAGTCTGGCGTGGAAGAAGTTCCCCTCCGCGCCGGAATCAATCAAGGCTGAAATGACAAGAGAGTTTGGATGACAGTAGATAATCACTGGCAACATTACAGATTTCGACACCAACCCCTTTGTGGGCACACTCACCACATTAGCGGCGCCTGTCCAGGGGTCGGCGCCCTGCTTTTTTGTGGTCGGGTGCAGCACTCACGAACTTGGTGTCCAGCCTTTCCACAATACAAACATAGATGATTTTCCAAGCGGCGCAGCCTTTCTTCTCGCGATAAACGGGAGGAGTCACACTGCATAGGTTTGGGACTCTCACTGACCTCCTGACCGAACTTAACACGAGGGAGTGATCTTCGCGGGTTTCTTCCACCCTTGGCTGTGTTACGGTGCTGTATCAGGTCTAATTTAATGGCTAGAGTTATTAACTGATCTAGCGTTAAATCGTCATCTTTACTTGCTAGTTCACTTAATATTTTGGCATTCAGTCCTTGGCGGAACATAACGAGAAGGGCTGCGTCATTCCAGCCACTGCTCACGGCTAAGGTTCGAAATTCTAATGAATAGTCCACCACAGAGCGATTCCCCTGACGGAGCTTCATCAATAATTCCCCACTAACCTTACCCTCATATGGATGATCAAACACCATTTTAAAGTCCTTGATAAACAGTTCATAAATGAGACGGTGTATCTGAGTCCAGCTAGAGGTAGCCCATTCCAAAGCTTTCCCAGCTAATCTAGAGACTATGAAAGCAATCTTAGCCTGGTCTGAGCTAGCAGGTGAATTGTCAAAATACACTGAGCACTGAAGCAGGAATCCACGACATTTCGCTGGATCTCCGTCAAATTTATCGGGTTTACTGACCGGAAAGACTGTGATGGGTGGTTCTGCTGTCGTGGTATGATGTCCTGGACTGGCTGCAGCTTCAGTGAGACTCATACTCTGTAGTTGGCCCGTTAATCCTTGCAAACTGGCGACCAGTTGGGCCAACTGAGCCTGCTGTTCTGCCTGTTGGTGAGCGATTGACTCCAGGGAATGAGTTACTCCTGATAGGACCTGCTGGTGTCGTCCAAGAAGTTGCTCTTGTTCAGTAAGAGCCTTCTGAAAGGCTTCTGGGTCCGCCGTCTGCATATTAGGCGAGGTATTCTGTGACGAGTCAACAGAAATCAGACGCTCGCGGATAAAAGGTGCAACAGTCGTTTTATTATAGTCAGGCAAAGCCATAGTCAGAAAACAGGCATGGGTCGAATCCAGAAAAACCAGCCAGGTCACAATTGTGATAATAATACCAGGCAGACAAGAACAAAGGGAATAATCCAAAATCGTGGTCAAAAACAAGCCAAAAGGTCAAAAACACGGATCCACAAACGATAGGCAGCAGTACAAAGGGGTTAAGCAAAAAACAAGGTCAGGGAAACAAAGCACAGGTCATAACAGGCAAAGACAATCAGAAATATAACGCTCAGTAAGTTTTTTGGAATAAACAATATCTCGCAATGTCTACATCTAAAGCCTGGGCTTATATACTAAACTACTACGGTCATCTGACAGAATACACCAGTGCACAACATTAGTATTCCGGCGATCGGGAGCGCTGATAGGTGCGTGTGCGATTGTCTGATGTCATGTGATCTTCTGAAGGATTGTGGGCAATGGAGTCCGTTTCAGTTTCCGAGTCCAAGGGAAGTTGTTTTGATACGCGATTTCCGCATGCATGCTGGGAAATGAAGTCCGAATCTTCACGATGCATGACACAGAGAAAAATTAAGTGTCTTCAAGCGTTAGGATTGGCCAAGAGTAGATGACCTTTTAAGTCAGGTACCAATATTAAACTTGAAGGGAAAAAAAAAGGTCTGTTTTTGAATCGAACGATTGAGTGGAGTATGTATCAGCTGGAATAGAGGTTACAATGAGAATTTCTGTTATTTCCTGTAATACTAAGCTTGGGAAGCATAGAGGAGGACACTGTCCTAGTCGGATAATGTAAAGTAATTTAGTCGGGATTGATAGGTGATGCCATTAAAGGCAAGTAATGGAGGGCCCACCTAAAAGGACAAAAGATGGAAGCTTTCCCTCCAAAGGTGTTGACTTCTTTAAGGCTTGAATGAAGACCTCACTTTCGGAACCACCAAGAACATTTCCTGTTGTTTCAGTTTTCAAATTGTTCTACTTATATTTTGTTGATTTGCGATTGTTCTTATTTTTAAGGGGATGAGTTTGTTATGTCTTAAAGAGAGGATATGGAGAGGAGGGTTTATTTACTTTTTTTTTCTCGGTGTAAAGAGGAATGCAGATGGATTCTGCTGTAAAAATATTTCCTTTTAACGTCAACGGGGTCTTAAATCCAATTAAGAGACGGAAAATCTTATCTAAACTTAAAAAAGAAAGGGCACATATTGCATATCTTCAAGAAACACACTTGAACAAAACTGAACATGTTAAACTAAAATCAATGGGTTTCAAACACTTGTATTTTTCCTCATATAAAGCAGGACATAGAAGAGGAGTAGCAGTTTTGATTTCAAATGTATTGGAATTTGAACACATATCAGATATTAAAGATGAGGATGGGAGGTTCATAATGGTAACAGGGAAAATACAGGGATCAGTTTTGTCACTCTTAAACATATATGCTCCTCCAGGAAGTGAATGGAACTTTTACAAAAGGCTATTTGAGATGATGGCGGGTCAATATGGCGGGATTGTGGGGGTGACCTGAATATTCGTCTAAATCCAAATTTAGATTCCTCTGGATTAAGTATACAACACAATTCAGTTTGCAAGAGAGTCAATATGGTGATGAAAGAATTAGGGATAATAGATATTTGGAGGGAGATGTATCCATCAAGTAGGGGTTATACGCATTACTCTCCACCACACCTAACTTATTCTAGAATAGATTATTTTTTTACTTTTACTCGAGATAGGGATAAAGTAAGAGATTGTGATATTGGTGTAATAGACCTATCTAATCATGCTCCCATTTATTCATCCATAATTTTAAATAGGAAACGTCGGTCAACGTTATGGAAGTTGAATTCAAATATTCTGAACAATCTTCAGATTGTACAGAATTTTAAAACTGATATTAGAGAATACTTGGAACAAAATGATAATGGGGACGTTCCACCGTCTATTTTCTGGGATGCGATGAAGGCTGTTATGAGGGGAAAAATTATAGGGATAACCTCTTTAAATAAGAAACTAAGGGCTCAGAAATTAGAACAAATGCAGGCACAACTAAAAAGCTTACAGACAATTAATTACAATACAGCCCACTCAAATTTGAAACAGGAAATAAATAGATGAAAGCATGAAATTAATGACATATAGAATTTGGAAATACAACAGAAACGTATGTACTTGAAACAAAGACATTATGAAGCTGAAGGAAGATCAGCAAAGCTTTTAGCCTACAGACTGCGAAAACAACAAGCGGATGGTACCACTTATAGAATTAGAAACCCAAAAACTAAAGTGATGGAGTCTAAAATAGAGAAAATACAAGAAAGTTTTGAGGTTTATTATAAAGATCTGTACTCCCAACCACATGTGCCAAATGATCAACAAATTGACAAGTTTCTAGACTCCCTGGAATTGCCTGTAGTAACAGATTTACAAAATGAAAGACTTATACAGAAGATCACGGCTGAGGAATTGAATTTAGCCATTTCTACATTAAAACCAGGAAAATCCCCAGGAACAGACAGATATATCTCCGAGTGGTATAAAGTATTCAAAGAACAACTGGTCCCGTCATCTTGTCTGCCGTGAACTGGGTAATAGAAACAGGTGAAATCCCACCCTCATGGAGGGAAGCAATCATTTCAGTTATACCCAAAGAGGGAAAGGATGGTCTAGATTGTGGGAATTATAGGCTGGTCAGCGTCCTTAATTTAGATCATTTAGACCAGACAGGATTTATACAACAGAGACAAACACAGGACAACATAAGGAGAACCCTACATATAGTGAGATACATTAACCAAAACAAACTTGAGGCAATGTTAATTAGTTTAGATGCCGTGAAGGCATTCGATTCGGTTAGATGGTCCTTTTTATATAAAGTTCTAAAAAAGTTTAGCTTCCATCCTGCATTCATTAAAATAATCCAAATGATACACAATGAGCCCAGTGCAAGAATTAAAATAAATGAAGACCTCTCAAGCTTATTTGTGTTAGAACGAGGAACTAGACAAGGGTGCCCAATTTCACCTTTGTTATTCTCTTTATTTATTGAAACTTTAAGTCAAATAATTAAACAGACCAGAGAAATTAAAGGAATTGAGGTATTTGGTATCGAACAAAAACTTGTTTTAGTGTACCTAGGGCAGCCTACTCAGTCACTCCTGGCACTGATGAATACATTGGAAGAGTATGGGGCTCTTTCAGGATATATAATCAATATACAAAAGACTCAAGTGATTACATTAAATTATGTCCCCCCTAAAAGTCTCAGGGATGCATATAAGCTCAAGTGGCAGTCAAATAAAATAAAGTATTTGGGAGTGTTGTAGCCCTTTAACATTTATACCTCTAGGTGGAAGGACAGATAGGAGTAAAAACAGAGCTTTATGTTAAAATTGTGTTCTTGTCATATAAATGAGAAGAATGCAGTATTAAGTTCATGTTCTATGATGAGTAAAATGGATAAATAAATAAGGGGTGCTAAAATGTTTATAATTTTGCATTATGTACAGTTGTATTTGAACATTTATTTGATGGTATCTTTTTGAAAAGATATTGAGCCTAATACAAGTTTTTGCTTAAATGGGAGTTTTTTTCCCGCTGTTCTGAGTTCAGTTCTGGGGTTTCCTGTGAAGGGGGAGGGGAGCTAAAAAGTTCGCGGGAGAGAGACGGTTTTGTTTTTGGGGGAGAAGAGAGAAGGTGTGCAGAGGGGAGAACTAAACTTGGGAGACGAGAAGTCTGTGAAAAAGAGCCTTTGTGCGATAATTTTTAACCAGAAGAGAAGAAAAGGGGTGATGCCGCGTATGTCTGTGACGACTGGATTGTGCTCTCTGCTAACCAGCGAAAAAGCACACGAAGGAGTGCAGTTAGCCTTAGCGACTCGGCCGGAGGACGGAGAGACTGCTGGGACTGACGGACGCTGGACCAGTACTGTTAAAGTGGACATGTTGGTACCATCCTGGTCGGAACTAAGTGGTTTTGTGCCTTTTTCTTTGGTTTATCTCCCATTGGAAAACGCCATTTTGATGCTCTTTCTGCCGGCTGACCTGTAAGTAACCTCTGGCCGAGAGTGTTTTTTCTCTCTGAGCTCCAACGCGCGCCGACGGAGGGTAGCTCCCTCCTAAACTTTGAGACTTGGGGTTTTATAATGTCTTTTCCCTTTCTGAAAACAAACTAAGTGGTTTAAGTTTAAGTGAAAGACTAATTAAGTCTTTCACTTGTTTAAGTGAAAGACTAGTTTAAGTGAAAGACTAATTAATAATTCAAATACCAGATCAATAGGAAATTAAAATTGTGTTTCAGACATATATAAATTGTGGTTTTATTGTCACAGCAAATTTTCATGTATTTATGCGGTTCATGGAAGGTTATAAGTGTATATTCAACACTTGTATTAGGAGTTAATGCTTGTGTAGGGTGTAGGTGTTAAACAGAATTGCTCTAATCACTAGAATGAGTTTCGCAGCGTGCAGTGTATTCTCGTATCCCATTTTGGAAACTTGGAGTGTGATTGGGTGCTATGAGAGGAAGTAGAATAAGAGTAAAGTATCTGTGCATGGGAGATTTGGATAGCTTTAATTGACTGGCTACATTTCTGAACCTCCAGGGAGATATCACCCTAGCAAATAAGCCAGTTGAATTTCTATATTCGTAGGACCCACCCTGTACCTCCCATGCTACTAGTTCAGGGTTAAATGTTAAACACCTTTAGGCCCTTGTTGTTCAGTTAAGTACCTGGTGGGGGCGCTATAGTGTTTTTACCAAAAGAATTGTCAGATTTGTTTCAAGTAAACTATGGTCCCTTAAATATTACAATAAAGGCAAATATGCAAAGATGGAACCTTATCCCATGCCTCACCCTAATCAAGAGGGTAGAAACAATCAAAATGAATGTACTACCTTGATTACTTTATCTTTTTCAAAGTCTACCAGTAGAGATATCATTTACATTTACATGTACATCATTTAGCAGACGCTCTTATCCAGAGCGACTTACAAAAAGTGCTTTGTCTATCCAGAGAAAGAATCTTCGCTAGCTACCAATAGGTTAGAGAGAAAGCCAGTCCTAAGCTCAGATACTGCTAGCATCAGAAGGTCATTGACACCTAGTGAAAAAGGGACAGAGTTAAACACAGAACAGTGCAATACAGTACAATACATAAGTGCTGTACAATACATTACAATCAATACTTAATTTAGTGCTCATTTAAGTGCTGAATAAACAGGTGTGTCTTCAGTCTGCGTTTGAAGACAGCGAGAGACTCTGCTGTACGGACAGCCAGTGGGAGTTCGTTCCACCACCTGGGTGCCAGCACAGAGAACAGTCTAGATGCTTGCCTTCCGCGCGCCTTGAAGGATGGCGGGTCAAGCCGAGCTGTACTCGAAGCTCGAAGGGCTCATAGTACAGTTCGAGATTTGACCATTGCCATCAGGTAGGGAGGGGCTGGTCCATTTTTGGCTTTGTAGGCAAGCATAAGGGTTTTAAATCTGATGCGTGCAGCTACAGGAAGCCAGTGAAGGGAGCGCAGCAGTGGGGTGACGTGGCTGAACTTTGGGAGATTGAAGATGAGTCTTGCTGCTGCATTCTGGATGAGTTGCAGAGGCCTGATGGCCTGCATTGGAAGACCAGCCAAGAGCGAGTTGCAGTAGTCAAGCCTTGAGATGACAAGAGACTGCACTAGCACCTGGGTGGCCTCTCGAGAGAGAAAGGGTCGGATCCTCCGAATGTTGAACAGCAGAAATCTGCATGACCGAGTTAGGTTCGCAATGTGAGTCGAGAACAATAACTGGCTGTTGAGACAGGACTCCTCAAAATTATTTGGTCAACTATTAGATTAGGTACTTGTTCTAAAATTATTTCTAGGATTTGTAAAGAACTCCTTCTTTGTAGGAAAGATAATACATTTTATATTAAAGAAAAGTGGGAGAAGGAGGAGAAAATATCGCTATCAGAGGAAGATTGGGAAAAAATATGTCAGCTTCAGTGGGCAACAACAAGTTCCTTAACATGGAAAGAATTTTGCTAGAAAAATGTCCTTCGATTCTTTATTACACTTGTGCAGAAACGACATCAAGGTTCAGGATCTGACTGCTGGAGAATGTGTAATTCAGCCAATGCAAATCATTTCCATATCTTTTGGGAATGTACGGTTCTGTCTGGATATTGGAAAGCTATCCATCAGGCTCTGTGTTTTATTAATATACCCTTTGACTTTGGTTTTCTTTATCTGGGAAATCACTGTTTAGGCTTAGGTCAAAATGAAAAGAAATTGTTGAAGGCCTTGCTGGCTGCAAGTAAGAAAGCGATCACTAGAAAATGGTTGTCTGTTGAACCTCCTCAACTGTTTGAATGGTATGACATTGTTCATGAAATTTATATTACGGAAAGGCTAACTTATTCCTTAAGAATTCAGTTTGGCAAATTCTGTCAGATTTGGTCTAAGTGGCAAGTATATATAAGACCCCGGCGACCAGAACTTGTGTAGGTTTTTTTAATGATCTACTTTTTTTTATTTCCTCTCCTCTTAATTAAAGAACATGCATCCCCTTTTGTAATGTAAATAGTTTTTAAGGAGCTAATTTGATGGGAAAGTCAGAAATTTTCATGCTTTTTTAGGCGGTAACCCCCCCTCCTTTTTAAAAAATTCATTCATTATTATTATTATTATTATTAGTAGTAGTAGTAGTAGTAGTAGTAGTAGTATTTATTTTTTTATTCATTCATTTATTTATATATTTATTTAATAATTTTTTTCTCCCTTTTATTATCTTATCAAAATATGCTTACCATAAAAAAAGCAAAGACTAGAAAAAGAGGTTTGTGTGTATGTATGTATGTAACTATGTATTTATGCATATATAGGTATATAAAAGTATACAAACATTGAAAGCAAAGCACCTGAATAGGCCCATAATGGAACTGTCCTTGGATAACCGTAATTGTGGTGCTAATTAATAATTGTAATTTGGTATTTTCTTCTGTGTTCTTTTCAAAAGACTTTCCCCAATAAAATGAAAATTAAAAATAAATAAATAAATAAATAGAGATGTAGACTTATGCAGAAAGTAATTGGAAGTGAAAGAAGTGAGTATATTTCGCCAGCGGGGCAAGGGAGTGTTAAATTCATTTCATTTCATTTATTCATTATGTGGCAGACGCTCCTATCCAGAGCGACTTACAGTTTGATCATTTTACACAGGTAGGTGAAGGTAGTGTTAGGAGTCTTACCCAAGGACTCTTATTGGTATAGTGTAGAGTGGTTACCCAGGCGGGGATTAAACCCCAGTCTACAGTGTAGAAAGCAGAGGTGTTACCCACTACACTATACCAACCACTATCACAGTGTGCATATCACAGTGTACGGTATTTGTCCCGGATATGAGCCGATAATTGTACTGGAACCAGTCCTGGATTCAAACTGAGGCTGGGCTGAGCGTCACACATGGTATTCGGGTATAGGTCTGGCTCACAATCAATGTTCCAGTTCGTACCAAAGGTGTTCAGTGTGGTTGAGGTCAGGGCTCAGTGCAGGCCACTGGAGTTCCTCCCCTCCAAATTCAACCATGTCTTTATGGAGCTCACTTTGTGCACAGGGGCTCAGTCATGCTGAACCAGGAAAGGCTCTTCCCCAAACTGCTGACACAAAGTTCGAAGCATATAACTGTGTAAAATGTCTGTTTGCTGCAGCATTAACATCACCCTTCACTGGAACTAAGGGGCCCAAACTCTGAAACACAGCCCCAGACCATTCAATATGAGGGAAATGTATAGATGTCATTTATTTGAAACCCAAACATGCCATATATCAGAGTTCCTCACAGGCACATTTTCACTGCTCCAGAGTCCGGTGGTGTCGTGCTGTACACTACTGCAGTCGAAGCTTGGCATTGCGCATAGTGATCTTAGGCTTGTGTGCAGCTTCTGACCCATAAAACCTCATTTCATGAAGCGACCGACACACAGTTCTTGTGCTGATGTTGCTTCCAGAGGCAGTCTGCAACTTTTACACCTGGTTCATTTATACTGGTGCAAATTAAGGGGGATGGGAGGTACATGCCCCCCTCTACATTTTAAATTATATGAGACATTTTTGAGGATCGTGGGATGACTGTGAAAAAAAAGTACACAAAAAAATGTGAAAACAAGCGGCTCACCTGGAGGTTCTGTGGAAGAAGGAAGATTTCTGCAAAAATAAAAGAACAAGTACAGTAGCAAATTTTAGCATAATAACAGATTCTATTAGACTCCAACATTTCTACATGCACACGCACTAGATAACATCTACATGCATGTAAACATATCTGTGTTGTGCTGCAGAGTGGATGCTAATGGGTACACGTAGCTTGCACGCAAACCTCAAAAATCTAAACTGTGTGTTTTGTTTGAGTCTGCAGAGATGTGCGTTAAGCATGACTGACTGGCAGAACAGGTGCTGCGTTACCAACATTTATACAACCCATCTTCAAAATATTACAAACACAGTGACCTGAGTATTAACTCTTGGAGAGAGAAAGAAAAATACACCACTCTTCTTGGTTTTCAGTCCATTCTGGTTTGGACACTGTGCCCCTAGTGCTCACATTCACATTACGATCAGGTATATTAGCAGATACCAGTACAAACGTCTTCACGCAATGCACAGATACGCAGATGCAGAAGTCTCAATCATCCTTAAGACTTAGCAACTCTTGAAGGTTGACCCGCTGGCCTCTCCAGCAAAAATACTTTGAGATCCCAGTCAGGATAAAATAGCTGTAATTTTTAACCAGATAATCATATCTGGTTAAAAATTACAGCTATTTTATCCTGACTGAATTACAGTGACTTATCTTTTATTATTTATGAATAATAAAAGCAAATCTTGCTTTTTATACAAGGTTATACAGTCTTCTCCAAACATATTTGAACAGCAAGGCCAATTCTTTTGTTTTTGCTATACTGTTAAAAATGAGAAGTCTGCTCAACTCAAAATGTTAGAGTAACTGAATACATGGCTTTTCTTGAACTCAAACTTCTTAATTGAGTCATAAAATCTCTTAATTTTTTAGTTCTGCACTAATCTTTCATACTCAAGTTCCCCACTAGCGATGACTCTTTCATCACACAATCCTAATAGACATTTTTCCTCTTGAGTGCACACTTACAGATGGCTACGGCTTCACTAGGGCTTAAACTCACAACCTCCTGTTGGGGTGACGGCTTAGTCCCCTGCCCCACTCAGGAACACATGAAGCAACTCAGATTTTGTGTCTACAAGTGTTTAATATACTGGAGAAAATATTTGTTGTTTTAACTTTAAAGCATCAGCTGTCCATATCTGGAAGCCCAAGAGGGAAACTGTCAGATGGGACTGTGTGATAGAAGGAGTGCCAGCTAGTGGGGAAACTGAGTAAAAACAACACAAATTCAATTTTGTTTATCTAACTGAGGTGCAGATCTAGAAACATAAGCTCTGAGAATTTGTCTCTAATGACTATGATTATTCATTGACTTTTGCAATGACAGCTAATAATTCTCTGTAGAGGATGTGTAAACTTATTTTCACTTAGAAAATCAACAAAACATGTACCACCCCATTTCCAAACAAGTTGGGATGCTGTGCAAAATGTAAATGAATGTAAAATGTAATGATGAGCAAATCATTTAAACCCTATTTATTTGAAAATAGTACAAAGACAACAAATTAAATGTTAAAACTGAGAAATTTTATTGTTTTTTGAAAAATATAGTTGAATTTGATGGAAGCAACATGCCCCAAAAAAGTTGGGACAGAGCAACAACAGGCTGATAAAGTTGTTTAATGCTAAATAAACACCTGGTGGTTGATTGGCAACAGGTCAGTAACATGATTGGGTCTAAAAGAGCATCCCAGAGAGGCTGAGTGTTTCAGAAGTAAAGATGAAGATGAAATAAAGATTAACTCTGTGCAACAATTCAAGAATAACATTTCTCAATGTAAAATAGCAAAG
This sequence comes from Colossoma macropomum, assembly GCF_904425465.1. NCBI lineage: Eukaryota > Metazoa > Chordata > Actinopteri > Characiformes > Serrasalmidae > Colossoma > Colossoma macropomum. Next base: position 31,526,878 of record NW_023494810.1, on the reverse strand, counting down.
AACTTTTGCTTTTCATCATCTACGGTACATGACATAAAAGATTCAGAGAATCTGGAGAAATCTCTGTTTGCAAGGGACAAGGCCAAAAAACAGTATCGGCTAGTCAAGATCTTTGGGCTCTCAGGCGGCACTGCAATAAAAACATACATGATTCTGTTGTGAAATCACTGCATGGGCTCAGAAACACTTCTGAAAACCACTGTCTGTGAAAACAGTTCATCACTGCATCCACAAATGCAAATTAAAACTCTAAAACACAAAGAAGAAAAATTATATATAAACAGGATCCATGAACACTGCCACCTTCTCTGGGCCTGAGCTCATTTAAAATGGACAGAAGGGAGGTGGACAACTGTCCTGTGGTCTGACAAATCAACATTTGAAATTCTTTTTGGAAATCACGGACGCTGTGTCCTCCAGGCTAAAGACCACTCAGCTTGTTATCAGTGCACAGTTCAAAAGCCAGTATCCATGGTGGTATGGGGGCATTAGTGCACATGGCATGGGTGACGTGCACATCTGTGAAGGCACCATTAATGCTGAACAATATATATACACATATATATAATATATATATATATATATATATGTGTATGTATGTGTGTGTGTGTGTGTGTTGGCAATATATGCTGCCATCCAGACATCTTTTTCAGGGAAGGCCTTGATTATTTCAGCCAGACAATGTAAAACCACATTCTGTATGTGTTACAACAATCTGTAGTAAAAGAGCCCAGGTGGTAAACTGACCTGCCTGCAGTCCAGACCTGTCACCACTGAAAATATTTGGCACATTATGAAATGAAAAATACAACAAAGGAGACCCTGAACTGTTGAGCAGCTGAAATCCTATATCAAAACAAGAATGGGAAACATTTCACTTTCAAAACTACAGCAGTGTCTCCTCAGTTTCCAAACGCTTACAGAGTGCTGTTAAAAGAAGAGGTGATGAAACAGTGGTAAACAGGCCCCTGTCCCAACTTTTTTGGTATGTGTTGCAGCCATCAAATTCAAAATGGGACATATATTTTCAGAAAACAATAAAATTACTCGGTTTTAGCATTTGATACGCTGTCTTTGTACAATTTTCAATAAAATATAGGGTTTAAATGATTTGCTCATCATTGTATTTTGTTTTCTTTTACATTCTACACAGCGTCCCAAGGGGGACATGGGGTTGTAATTTGAACAGGATATTCAAACCCTTCCATATGACTGTATGTATTCAATTATTATTATTATTATTATTATTATTATTATTTACATTTACAGCATTTAGCAGACGCTCTTATCCAGAATGACTTACAAAAAGTGTTTTGCCTATCTAGAGATCTTTGCTAGTTACAGATAGGTTAGAGAGAAAGCCAGCCCTGAGCTCAGATACTGCTAGAAACAAAAACTCATGTTGATACCCAGAGAAAAAGGAACAGAGTTAAACACAGTGCAGTGCAATACAATACATTTCAATATGCACTTATTGAAATGTATTGTATTGTATTGCACTGCGCTGTACAATACACTACAATTAGTTACTTAACTCAGTGCTCATTTAAGTGCTGTATAAAAAGATGTGTCTTCAGTCTGTGTTTGAAGACAGCGAGAGACTCTGCTGTACAGACAGCCAGTGGGAGTTCGTTCCACCACCTGGGTGCCAGTACAGAGAAGAGTCTTGATGCTTGTCTTCCACACGTCTTGAAGGATAGCGGGTCAAGCCTAGCTGTACTCGAAGCTCGAAGGGCTCGTAGTACAGTTCAGGTTTTGACCATTGCCATCAGGTAGGGAGGGGCTGGTCTATTTTTGGCTTTGTAGGCATCAGCGTTTTAAATCTTGATGCGTGCAGCTACCCAAAGCCAGTGAAGGGAGCGCAGCAGTGGAGTGACGTGGCTGAACTTTGGGAGATTGAAGATGAGTCTTGCTGCTGCATTCTGCAGAGTGGCAGAGGCTTGATGGCCGCATAGGAAGACCAGCCAAGAGCGAGTTGCAGTAGTCAAGCCTTGAGATGACGAGGCTGAACTAGCACCTGGGTGGCCTCTCAAGTGAGAGAGGGTCGGATCCTCCGGATGTTGTACAGGAGAAATCTGCATGACCAAGTTAGGTTCGCGATATGAGCTGAGAACGATAACTGGCAATCCAGAATCACACCAAGATTTCTTGCCTCTTCAGACAGAACAATCAGAGAGTTCTCAAATGAGATGGCAAGATCATGATGAGGACCTGTAGTTGCAGGGATGAATAGCAGCTCAGTCTTGCTAGGATTGAGCTTCAGGTGAAAAGCTGCAATCCATGAAGAGATGTCAGTCAGACATGCTGAGATGCCACTGGAAACCTGTGTGTCGGAAGGTGAGAAAGAATGCATTAGTTGAGTGAATATTACATCAAGAGAACTAGTGTAAAGAGAAAAAAGAAGAGGACACAGCACCAAGCCTTGTGAGACACCAGTGGAGAGCCTGCATGGAGAGGATGTGGACCTTCTCCATGTTACCTGGTAAGAGTGACCCTCCAGATAGGACTTGAACCACTTCCACGCAGAGCCAGTGATTCCAAGGTTGTCCAGAAGAATTGTATGGTTGACCATGTCAAAGCTGCTGAGAGGTCAAGAAGAATCAGGACAGATGACAGTTTGGCTGATCTTGCTGACTGGAGCTTCTCAGTCACTGCTATAAGAGCAGTTTCTGTTGAATGTGCCGGTTTGAAGCCAGACTGGTTGGGGTCCTGGTGCTGGTTCTGTGTGAGAAAGAGAGACAGCTGATTATAGACTGCATGTTCAAGAATTTTTGAAAGGTAAGAAAGGAGTGATACCAGTCTGTAGTTGTAGACATCGGAGCTGTCAAGCATGGGCTTCTTCAGGATGGGAAGTACTCTTGCAGTCTTGAAAGTTGATGGAACTTCACCTGATGACCAGGACTTGTTAGAAAAGTGATGAAGGGCAGTAGATCCATGGAGATTGCCTGGAGCAGTGTGGACGGGATGGGATCCAGTGGGCAGGTGGTTGGATTACTGGATTTGATAAGTTGTAGGGCATCATCTGTGGAAAGAGAAGAAAACAGTTTAGGGGATTGAGAACAAGAGGATGAGGTCTAGTGGAAGGAGAGGAGACAGAGGCAAAAGACTGGCAGATTCTATCAACCTTCTCCTCAAAGAAGGTGACAAAATCCTCAGGAGTGAGAGAAGAGGGTGGAGGGGGAGGAAAAGGGTTGAGAAGAGAGGAGAAAATGCTGAAGAGCTTGCATGGATCAGATGCTGATACTACTACTAGTAGTAGTAGCAGTAGTAGTAGTCGCAGTAGTAGTAATATTAGTAGTATATAAACATGATCTTACAATTGATTGAAAATTTCATGATGAATGGATCAGAAGAAATGTTTGGAAGAAAATGTCTTCACATTAACTTACATTAAACATAAAAAAAAAATTGACCTTTCTCCTGTTAAGTTGCCATTTTGGAGATACTTGGGATATTTTGGACTGACAATATTTTTATAGGGGGTAATGAACCAGAATTTTTGCCCATCTTCTTAGGAACTGAGTATTAGAGGGTGGTGTCTAATACTTCTGAGGAAGTCAGTATCAGACACCACACCCTGCATCTGTGACCTATTTAAGAGAGCTCACAGACTCTGCCTATCACTGAAACCTGCCACACATCTTCCTTGAAGAGATTTTACACCTTTTTTCTGCAAACAGCTCTCTTTCCTGTAAGTGTCATTAATCTTCTTGATGTAAAGTTTGGGCACAATAGAGTTTTGCTTTAGAAATTGCTCTATTTTTTATTGCAGACTATAATGATGCTTTGTTTCATTTTGACTTTTGAATTTTGCTTTTTTAGCAGACTGAATAAACAGCAGTGAGTAAATAGAGCAATGTTAGTAACTCATATAACAAATACAGTCGTATGTAAAAGTTTACTGGTCAAACTACATCCTCTACAGAGGACAAACTTAAATATACAGTTTTTGTGCACATTTTAGTGCACGATTTATATTTATTTGCTGAGTGTAACATACTGGGCAAAAAAAAAAACATAAAATATACAATGTGTGTTTTATTTTTTCCCCAATATGTTAAGTTCAGCAAATAAGTAATCAGTATTAAAATGTTTCCAATAGAAGATAAACTTATGTTCACTTAGAAAATCAATAAAAACATGTATTTTGACCAGTGGTGCAAAGACTTTGCATACTTTTGCATGTTTACCTTTCTAATAAGTATGTAAAATTTCTGAACATTATTACTATATATAAATATGCTATATTACTGTAATCATTGAATGATGCGTCAAGAATAGTTATAAGGATTATATAAATGTTAGCAAATAATAGGCATGCATATAATTCTTAATTCATCTTTATGTATCAAGCAAGGAGTAACCCCACTCAGAGGATTATGAAATTAGCACTAATGATTGTCCAGTATGGGTCACTAAACCAAACAAATAAAAAAAGTGACCACATGAAATGAAACCAGTTGAAATGTATGTTGGTTGCACAGCTACTATTGTTGATTTTCAGTTATCATTTTTATTTTTGAGGTTGTGAAACTAATACACTAATCAACTCAAAAATTCTGATAAGCATGTTGTCATTTTTATTTTCCTTTCCTTTATTTATTTTCCTGTTGGAATGATGGAAAATAATAATATATAAGCTGTGTAAATATATTATTTCAGGCTTTAAAAAGCTACACCATGTCTTACCTGGTACCTATCCGTCAAATTGGTGGACGTGGAGGTAGCGCATTCAACTTCAATGGCACTGACAGTGGAGCAACACTGGAAAAGATAGGTGCGTGGGCAGGAGGCTGGCAGATAAAGTCCATCAAGATTTGGCTCACCAATGGCCAGTCCAGGCAGTTTGGAAATCCTGGTGATGGGCCTTACTCTGAATACACATTTAAAAAAGGAGAACATATCACCTCTCTTTCACTGTGGGGGAACGGAGCTGGAACCCGTCTAGGTGCCATCAAGTTTACGACAACTCTTGGCAGCACCTTTTTTCCACAGATGACCTCATGGGGCCTGAAAACAGAGTATCCCATTGATATCGGCTCTGGTATCTGCATGGGAGTCATTGGAAGCGCAGGTGCAGACATCGACTGCTTAGGGTTCATATTCATCAACACCATCAAGTCCTCTGTCCTTACCAACGTCGATTATCCCACGCTTGATGACATCATTCCTCAGGTGGCTGTGGAGGAGTTGAAATCCATGACTTACTCTAATAAAACTACTCTTCCTCAGGAGTATACAATAGAAACTACAAAGAAAATCATCAAAACGTCCTCCTGGTCAGTGACCAACAAGATAGAATCAACCTTCAATGTGTCGGTGAAAGCAGGAATTCCAGAGGTGGCAGAAATTGAGAGTGGATTCAGCTTCACAGAGGGAGTCGAATCTACACGCTCTCTGGAGAATTCTGAGGAAAAGGAGGAGAAGCTGTCTTTTCCTGTCAAAGTTCCTCCTGGAAAAACAGTGGAGGCGAAGATCACCATCGGCCGGGCTGTTGTAGAACTTCCATATACGGGTACAGTGAAGATCACCTGTTATAATGACTCTGTGCTGAAGTTCAACATCAGTGGAATCTACAACGGCCTCGCTTTCACCAAAGCAGATGTAGACATAACAGAACATAATGAAGCCTAGTCAGGCTTCCCCAGCAACTTAAAGAGAGAGATTTAAATGAGGGAAAAGATCTGAATAATTAAGCTCTTTCTTTTCTTTCTGATACATTCTACCATATAGTATAACTGTTGTTTGATTGCTTAGAATATATCATTAGCAATTAGAATGATGTATAAACATAATATCAGAAAGCAAGCAAGTAAAATAAGGCAAAAAAGCTGTCCATTCTTTTTAAGCATTTCTTTGCAGTGAAACTTGGATTGATTGATTTATTAGTGTTGATTACTTATTGGTTCATTGGTTCTTGGTTTCACTTTATGAAAGTATTAAATAATAATTATGTGACTTTATGTTCCCAAGTAACTTTACAGCAAGATTGTCCTCAATAAAATGAGATTTTCACTTTGATTCGCTTTATTATTTATGTGAACAATAACACACACACACACACACCAGCTCAACCCTGTGTGCGACAAACAAACCATGTTTTTATTCACATGGTAGAACAGAAAACAGCCAGTCTCTCAGTGTGAATAGCTTAGACATTTATCACCAGTACAATAGAATCAACCCTCCAAATAGAACAAAAAAGGTGTGCTGTAGATCTGAATAGTTCTGGGTGTGAACAGAGTAACCGTTCCAGTGGCATTTCCACATGGACCATGTGTTATCATTAGCTTAGCATGCTAACAGCTCTGCTCACCACAGAACATATTCGATTCTGGCTGACTAAAGCTGAGCTGATGCATGTTTACATGATAATGATCCAAGTCTGAGTCAGGTTGAAGATGTTGGAAGGACACAAAGCTGAAATCAAACCCGTTATGTCATTTTTGGGTCTGTTGCCTGCAAGCTAGGCTAATGCTAGCTGGCTCCTCTCCTCATGAGCTTAGCTAGTGGGCTACAGATCAGTGCAGTTTCTGACTAGTGGTCTTCTGTCCCATATGGAAAAAATACATATTCCAAATGTATTTATCAAATATATTTCTACAATATATGAAAAAAAGGCCAAAAATGTATTTGTTAAATATATTTTTTAATGTATTTATTTGTATTTGTTACTATATTTTTCAACTGTATGTAGTTTTAAGAAAGGTTACAGAAATGGTGCTGACTTCTGTGTTTTGCATTGTACTTTGCATTAATCACGTACGTCTGCAGTAAGACGCTCACACGCATTCCCAGACAGCAAGCATATATTGGTCCACTGGCTTGATAAGGTCAGCACCCGCTGACTGTTTTCCACTGCCGGTCCCTCGGACCACCCAGATTACTGTCCTGCTATAACTAGTTTTTAATCTCCTCAAAAAGATTTTAAATGCACAGAGACTTTTATTTAAAAAGAAATTCGACAAATTTTACAAAAAAACTGAGAAGAAAAAAACAATGACTAGGCCTGATATAAAATGATTTATTAGAAAATGTTGCTGATGCTGTGCTAGATTAAAATTATTTACTAAAGTATAGTACAAAGTAGAACTAAAGAAAGGAAGAATAGAAAAATCAGGAAATTAGACTGTGAGTGGAAAATGAGCGATGATAATTTTGTCTAATACTCTGCTGTACACTAGTGGGCCGCCCAGACAACAGTGGCCCACTGTCTTTCTGCTATCAGGGAATGTATTTCAAATAAACAAGATATCAAATCATAACTGCATTTTCACAATCAATATCTGCAATGCCTCCTTTTGCCATATTAAAGTTTCATTTGCTAATATTTAAAATTAAGATACTGGAATGCAAGTTCATTTCAAAAGGTATCAAACAGTAAAGTGCCTTAGACAGTATTCCGGCTATTTTCATACATTTTCAAACATATTTGAGAAACACATTTACATACATTTATTTTGTATTGTACATTTCTAGGTGTAATATTTCCCCATATGTTTTTAAATAAATGTATCATGAAATATAATTTGTCTAATAAGTTCTGAAATATCTTTTAGTGTTTGGAATGTGATTTGGTATGAACTGCAATGAATTGTATGTCAAATATACAAAAATGCATGTGTGTATATTTTTTCCATATGGGGTTACAACAGTAGATGACAAAAACAGAGAGAAAAGTTGAGCCACTGTTGTTGGAGTGACAGAAAACCAAAATCGAGCTATACTGCTGGGCTAAGCCAATGCTAGCTTAGTGCTGAAAGTGCCACCTACCACAGGCTCAGTTCCATGAACTGATGCTCAAATAACACACATTTAGAGGATAAAGAACCTGAGAGCACATTCAAGCTGATCTCACTACAGGATACTTGTGAGTCTAATGATAATAAAGCTGGTCTGACTTTCATTCTTATGGACAAAGCATGTAGTGGAGAGCGAATGTGCTGGGCTTATGATTAACTTGGATCATGAGAAGCAGAAAATGCAATGACCTTGTAAGACTGAACTTTGAAAGCGATGATCGTACATGCACATTTAGGATGATCCTAAATGAGACACCTCTTGCACACTGCTATTCAATCCTATGGTAACACTTTATGATGCATTAGTTAGTGATTTGGTGCTATTTAGAACCATTTTATAAAAGGTTCTTTAAAGGACCATGCACAACACACAACCACCTGGAAGACCTGGTAGACACCAAAACTGCCCCCATCAGATAAACAGCACTTAAAGCTTTCATCTTTGAGAAAGAGGAGAAAATCAAGCTGCTTCAGATCTGAAAACATCCACAGGTGTTTCTGTTTATCCTTCCACTGTGAGAAGACGACTCAGCGCTGTGGGTCTGAAAGGATGTGTAGCTGTCAAGAAGAACCTCACTGAGAAAAGCAAATAAATACACTGACATGGAAACATGGACAGCAGCTGGTCATTCCATAGAAAAAAAGTAGTATAGAAGAGAAGATTGTGAACAAGAAGATTTACAAACTGAATACTTCTTGCTAGTTTGATTATTAATGTCTTTTAATCTTTTATTCCATGACACCCACATGTGCAGCTTTTTAAACAATGAAACCAACACAAATCTAGAAATATAAGCATTGTCCGAATACAAAGCCTGAGCTACTAATGTTAGCTATGATCTCATTTAGCTGGTCTAAAATTACTTGGGATACTTGAAAATAATCTTGTTGCATAAATTAAAAAATATTTTTCCTTCATTTTGGAGAGGTTTTGCTCCAACAACATCAATAATTATAATTTATCTAAATATCGATCTAAGATTCTTTATTATATATTTAAATTGTGTTCTGTGCATGTTAAAAGTGTTTATATAGCAATGACGGTTCTTGCTCATCTCATCACAGCAAGAAGAACAGAAGTGCGTCTCACTCTCCCTTTCTGTAAAAGTTTTCATCATTTCAATCTCTGTGTAAACTTAGGGGGTGTCAAGAGACAATGAAAAATCTAGATATGTACATCACAATAACAGCAGACTAACAAAGAAGAATAAATGGGGCCACATGCAGTCAGCTAGCTACTTAAGCCAGCTGTTTACAGAAACGCTAGCTTTGAGAATCTCGTTTGTTGTTGCAGCTCAGGTAATTGACATAATGAAAAACTACCGATCTTGCAAAAAGTCGATCAGGTGGATCTCATTTCCAACCCTCCAGAAATGCTATTTTGCATTCTTCAAAATGCATTTACCTCACATACACTGTTAGTAATAAAGGTTCTGTTCAGGTACATTTTTCCTTCATCAAGGTACAAACAATGTAAATGTTCCCTCAAAGCTCCAACAGTGGTTTTAAGGTCTGATTGTGACCCTTAAATAAGTTTTTCCAGGTGAAAAGTTCGTATTTGCACCTTTTCATAACCGAATGTTTTAAAACAGAACAATAAAATAAAAGCCTGGAGACGAGACGGGGTGTGTGGAGTCAGTACAGCTTAGAACATATCATTTCAGTGGATTATGGTACAGTTATGTTCCCTGACTAAAGGTACGGAGATGTACCCATGAGGGAACCACCCCAGTGACAAGAGGGGAACTGACCCAGTGACAGTTTCATACATTTTTTCTGAGAGTGTATCAGGTCTTGTTTTCTTTCTTTTTTCTCTTAAATATTATTGTTCAGTCGTCTTCAAAGACTCATGTTTTCGTGCACCTTGCAAGAATCTGATCTGTCCCTCTAATGACCTGATGGTTCATTTTCTCAAGATTAATAGTCATGAATCTGTTGTGATTAATATTGGCTTGAAACTGTCAAAAATCTGGTCTTTGTAGATTAATAAATCATCAATGATCATGAATAATAATGATTATTGAACAATGATTATGAATAACAATGGTAAATGATCACAAATAATGCATGTTCTCTATACAGTGTCTACAAATGTGATTAAAGTTACACAAGCTATCTGGCTTATCAGTGAACAGTTTACATGCTTGTATGGGAGCAGCATATTGATTCACCGTGTTTCTCATCAATCTGAAATAAGTGGAGGAATGTGAGACTGTCCCCACCAGTTCAGACTGTATGCTCATAGGATCTGATATATAGCTGGGTGTTATGGTTATGGTTTCATTAGCCTGCTGTTGGATCTTTGTTCCCTGCAACTATATGAGTAGTTCCACCAGTAGTTAAAAAATCAAATGGATGTATTCTTTATTATTTCTACGCAATATAATTTGGAAGGAGAAGCCCCCTAGGGTATGATAACACCCCCCCTCTGCCTCCTTATATTATATCCTGGTCAAATAACGGAGTCAAATTTTGTGGCCTCACAACACCTTAGCACCCAACCCGGGGATACCACAGCAATGGCCTAACAACACCTTAGCAACCACCTCAGATACCATAGCAAAAGCCTAGCAACACCTGAGCAACCACCTGGGATAGCTCAACAATGGCTTAACAACACCTTAGCTACTAACTACCTGGGATACCGTAGCAATGGGCTAACAACACCTTAGTACCTGGGACAGTATAATAACAGCTCAGCAACATCTTAACAACCACCTTGGATACCCTAGCAACAGCCTAGCAACACTTTAGCAACCACCTGGAATTCCATAGAAACTGCCAAGCAACACCATAGCAACCACCTGGGATAGACAGCAATGGCTTAACAACACCTTAGCAACCACCTGGGACAGCATAGTAACAGCTCAATAACACCTTAACAGCCACCTTGGATACCCTAGCAAGGTCATAGGTAAGGTCCCCTTCTGATGACTCTTCCATGTACATCATATTTGTGCAAAAAAGCTGCATAGTACAATAGTCTGCCACCTCTCCTGTGTCTGCCAAACCTTCAGGCAGGCTGGTGCTGTCATATGGGTGTTTTGCTTTGCCTTTTTGCCTCTAAATTTGATCCATTTTGAGATCCTCCATCAGCTCCTTAGAGAAACCTACTTAGAGTTGTTTGTTGAGTGTTAGTATAAGGTTTAAAGAGTCAGAGAATTTATTAATTAGTGGAATTGCCATCAGTGACCGTTCCTAAGGACAATTCTTGACCTGCCAAATCAGTCCCCATGAGTCAATTAAGGCCTAAAGAGTTCAGTAAGTTCTTAGAATTTACTGGAAGGGTGTCCCAGTTTTTTGCATGGCATGATTACTTTTTTCGATTTTTTAGGTTAATCAAATATATAGCAACTGTGCATTAAAACTTGCAGAAAAATGTTTTTAATAGCTTCCTGTTGTTTCATTTCACTTCAAAATGCAAAAAAATTGCATGATTTGTTTGTAAGCAGTAGAAATTTTCACCACAGCAAAAATAGTCAGCACGAAATGATTAATTATATGTACATGATCATTATAAGTGCATGAAATGTTAGTAACCCATGCAGCAAATACAAATGTTCTTTAAATTAATCAATTATTATTAATAATAATAATTAATAATTACTCAGAAATAAATTGTATATTTAAGTATACTCATTTGCTCATTTCCAGGGAGAAATGTATATCTACATATATTGACTGACTTAAAATATTTAAAATAAACAGCAAAAAGAGGGGAAACCGAAAGCAATCACAGATTGTTCTGTTAGCTTACTATTTGATGTTTGGAATGAACTGAAAAACTGCAAAAAGCTACGTTACGTCTACCAGTTAAAATAACAAATCATTTAGGAGTGTAGGTAAAGTGCCATTTAACCGGGGTGGCTGGAAGCTGAGTGGTAGGAGAAGTGAGCCAACAAACTGAAGCACATGGGGTTTAAATCCCAGGACTGAGTGGGTATTCCTGGCTGTGCCCTCAACTTCCTACAACTAGCAGGTTATGGGATTGAATCCTAGGACTTAGTATTTATACCGGTCAATGCACTCATCTGCCTGCAACCAGAAGGTTGTGGATTCAAATCCCAGCACTGACTGGGTATACTGGGCAAGGCACTCAACTGCCTGCAACCAGAAGGTTGTGGATTTAAATCCCAGGGATGACTGGGTATACTGGACAAGGCGCTCAACTTCCTGCAACTGGAAAGTTGTGGGTTTGAATACCAGGACTGACAGGGTATGCCTGGGCAAGACACTCAACCCTGCTACCCCAAGTGTTCTGCTGATCTCCTGGCAATGCTGTGCAGCTCCCAGACTAGGCATAGTCATTTTTTCCTCATTAAAGAAAATATTATTTTACACAAACTTCATATGTCTCTTTTATTTTAGGGTTTGCAGTAAGATCTACATCATGTCCTACCTAGCACCTGTCCTTGAAATTGGTGGAAATGGAGGCACCCCATTCGACTTCCGTGGTACTGACAGTAGAGCATCACTGGAATAGATGTGGGGTGTGGGCAAGAGGCTGGCAAATAAGATCCATCAAGATTTGGCTTACCAATGGAGAGTACAGGGAGTTTGGGAAAGTGATGCTCATCTCAGATGAAGCTGGTGCTAGCCTCCACCCTTCTAGCTTGGTAGTAAGGGGGAGACTTAGCTAGTGGGTGGCATTGGCCACAACTAAATTGGGCAGAAAATTTGGGCAAAATCCCCCATCCTTGAAAAAACAATAGAAAAAATGCAAAATAAAAAAAAAGTGAAAAACACTATTTTCTATTTTGATTGTATTTATTTTATACAGAATTATTTACAATCTGACATTGATCTGCTTGATTTTTTAACTAGCATAAATTATTGCAATTTTATTTAGAATAATTCACTTTCTGAACTTTCACTGGCTAAAATTGTTCAGGGTTATGTTTGTTACTTTACATTTCAAAATAAAATTACAGCTTTTCTGCAAACAAATATGAGATTTCTTCATTTATTTGACTTTTATTTAAAAATGAACAGATATATCAGCTTCACCCTGTGTGAGATGAACATGAGAAATAAAAACCAGAATGAAACATGAAACATGGTGCTAATGTACAGAATCTTCTTGCAAGACAGAAAACATTCAAGAGCGCAAAGTTGCAAACGAACAACACGTCATGAATCTGCCCTACACTTTTTCCTAGAACCTTTCTCAAGAACAAATTTAAGTAAAAACTTAGGAAGATATTCATGAGTGAGACCCATTTACTCCATGGACAAAGTCAAAGGCAACTGCTGTCATTGTTTAACACTCTGAGCCTGTTATAGCTATAACTAAACAAAAGAGCGCTATTTAATGTGAAAGAAAAATGCATTTGTGTACTTTTCAAAAGTGTATTTAATATGAAAAGTTTATACTTTCATCCTTTAAAATCTCAAGCTTAATGCATACTAAGGCTTATTACTCAGCTACTACAGGGACAACTTGTGGCAACTTATATAACTTACGCGGTAACACTTTCTTTGAAGGGTGTCTACATAACACATTCATATCACCTTACATAAACACTTCATAACATGTTCATGAATGCTTAAATCAACATTCATAAACTATACATGTTTTACATGATATTAATATGGACTACTATGTCATTTTACCGAAAGATGTTTTTCAAAATAAAAGTCCTCATTTTATTTATTATTTTCAGTGAAACTCCTCTTTTCTGGACTGTCAGCATAAAATCACCTGGCTTTATCCCTTTGGACAGAAAGTGTTTTGACACTTTTTGCCTAGACTTTCAACTTTTTTAAAAAAAAATTTTCTCAAGCATTTGTATTTTGCAATATGCTATTCTTTCTGCTTTTTACACTAATTATTCATATATGAAAAAGGCCTGTTCATTCAACACTCTATACATTATTGTGAAAAATGTTACTTAAACTAAGTTTAACTTTCTTGAGGTAAATGCTAACACTGTTATCCCAATTACTTTGGAGGTTTTATTTTTAGTGATGTTCTTCCTCACTTACGGTTTTGTATAACTGTGCATTAGTTATCCTGTGTAACTGAGGTTAAATGTGACAAGCACTGTTATCACAAGGAATGATTCCTTTTTTGGCATTACTTCAAAGTACAATCGAGTGGTGGCTCTTTGACTTTCCCCACTCAGGGTGCTGATAATTTTGTAAGAAATGTCCTTTATAAATTTGCCTTGCTTTGCCTTCACCATAAAAGTGATGGAAGTCACGTTATCCTCACTAAAGTGCATGTTACATGAATGGATGGATCTTGAATGGAATGGATAAGTATTATGGACCTGTCCCACCACCACACAGAGTTTGAGACTTTAAGTTGATTGACTGTTCATAGCATATTTATGAGTAATTCACTGTCCTTATAGTAAAGTGACATGCAAGACAACATTCATAAGTGATTCATAGCATTTTAAGGAGCTGTTAGTATACCATATAGTAAAGTGACATGCAAGACAACATTCATAAATGATTCATAGCATTTTAAGGAGCTGTTAGTATACCATATGGTAAAGTGACATGCAAGACAACATTCATAAGTGATTCATAGCATTTTAAGGAGCTGTTAATATACCTTATAGTAAAGTGGCAAGCAAGACAACATTCATATGTGATTCATAGCATTTTAAGGAGCTGTTAATATACCATATAGTAAAGTGACACGCAAAGCAACATTCATAAGTGATTCATAGCATTTTTAAGAGATGTTTACAGACCATGTGTATAAATAGTGATAGTGATTTACAATTAAATATCTACAATTATTTTCTTTACCTTTGCAGCAAGACCCAATGACTGTGAAAAGGAATCAATAAGCACCACAAGTAGAAAGGTCCTTTTTTTTATTGGCAAGACCAGAACAGGCACTTAAACATGCTGCTCAAAATCAAATCAGGAACCAACAAACTCTTCTGAACATGGAACTGCAAAATACAGATGTGTTCAATAAAATCTTAAACTCTTTTCTAAAACGAAAAATAAAAACACACCACCTCATGTGGCCGTTACTTAGGGGTATTGCCTTCACTTTGCTCCTTTTCTTCTTAGACTGAAATTATTTTAAATTCTCTGAAAAACAAAACAAAAATATGAAGAAAATAAACAAAACGGCACAAGTCACTGCAAGAGTCTGAAGATACCATGATACTGGCACTGCTGCTGGTTGTCTGTCCTCTTCTGGCTATACAAAGATCAAACAGGAGCAGTCAGATGTGTGGATCTCTACACGCACAGGATGAGCCTATTTATACTGAAAGCGCATGAACGTTATGTTAGTGGGCTAGACAGACTGCCATAGCAGAGGTATGATACATAACTGGCAGTGTAGCAGTTAAATTAGCTACTTTGCTTATGATCAGTAACTGTAGCCAAGAAACTTTGCTAACTAGCTAGCAGGCTAACGCTACCTTACATTAGCTATTAAAATGCATCAAGCTAATGTTAACGTCACCTAATTAGCTAAATTACATGATTCAGTTGAACCCCAAAGATGAATAGACCTTATGTGGCTCTTGATAACAACATTCTTTTTTTTGAACTTAAATAACTGATACTGATTTAACTTAGCTTACTGTTTTGTGACCGTGCCAGTCGAGCTGAAGTAGTTAGTGGGCCTAAATGAGCATTACTTATGACGCACAGCCATGATGCGGAGTGAAACGTTAAACAAGCTAGTCCCAAATGCAAGGTCCACTTAAAACACTTGCTTAAAACACTTTACTTTTGGCTAGTGACATGGTCTACACCAGGGGTCGGCGAAATGTCAACAAAAATCATTTTACTATCCTGGCTGTAATGTGTCTCAGTGTGTGCTAATGTGCTAGTATAGGCTGAAAGTATATAAACGAAAGACTTACTTTGCTCTGCTTTAACATTTAGCTCAGCTATAGCTTTAGTCTAGCTTCAGTTATAGCCATGTGTTTCGCATCTCCACCACGAAACTTTGCAGAAAAGTAAAATAATCTTGTAAAAAAAAGTAAAATAATTCTTGTAAAATGTCTCTCAAAGTTCGTTTTTTACGAGACTGAAGTCGCTTCTCGTTCGCCAGCTTCTTGTTCGAATTTACCCATTCCACCTTAAATGGCGCCTGAGGTGCCAGAATGTAACTGCTGCAGCATTTAAGGTGCAACGGGTAAATTCGAAAAACAAGCTGGCGAACGAGAAGCTGATTTCAGCCTCTCGACTTTTCAGTATTTGATAGTTTCTCGTTACAGATTAAATATATCGGGAAACCAACTGGAGTGATAATAAATTCATATAAGTCCATTCGTATCCAAATTACCGATGTTTGTCTTAATTTTTCCTTCGCTTTTTTGTTAGCTAACTTACTAGCTAGCTGGGCAAGACTGTTGACTGTCCTGCTGTGACCAGAAGCCTGCAGGCCCGCAGGGTTAAAGGGTAAATTAGCAGATATAGGCTATATTAACTCCAGTGTTTTAGACCGTTTATAGTTGAAACTGTGTTGAACGATCAGCAGAGCTTTATTTTACTGTAAAGGCGGATTATTTTATTTGTGCCTATTTTGCAGTTCCATGTTCAGAAGAGTTTGTAGTTTCTTGATTTGATTTTGAGCAGCATGTTTAAGTGCCTGTTCTGAACAGTGATCTTGCCAATAATAAAAAAAAAAGTACCTTTCTACTTGTGGTGCTTATTGATTCCTTTTCACAGTCATTGGGTCTTGCTGCAAAGGTAAAGAAAATAATTGTAGATATTTAATTGTAAATCACTATCACTATTTATACACATGGTCTGTAAACATCTCTTAAAAATGTTATGAATCACTTATGAATGCTGCTTTGCGTGTCACTTTACTATATGGTATATTAACAGCTCCTTAAAATGCTATGAATCACTTATGAATGTTGTCTTGCTTGTCACTTTACTATATGGACAGTGAATTACTCATAAATATGCTATGAACAGTCAATCAACTTAAAGTCTCCAACTCTGTGTGGTGGTGGGACAGGTCCATAATACTTATCCATTCCATTCAAGATCCATCCATTCATGTAACATGCACTTTAGTGAGGATAACGTGACTTCCATCACTTTATGGTGAAGGCAAAGCAAGGCAAATTTATAAAGGACATTTCTTACAAAATTATCAGCACCCTGAGTGGGGAAAGTCAAAGAGCCACCACTCGATTGTACTTTGAAGTAATGCCAAAAAAGGAATCATTCCTTGTGATAACAGTGCTTGTCACATTTAACCTCAGTTACACAGGATAACTAATGCGCAGTTATACGTATACAAAACCATAAGTGAGGAAGAACATCACTAAAAATAAAACCTCCAAAGTAATTGGGATAACAGTGTTAGCATTTACCCCAAGAAAGTTAAACTTAGTTTAAGTAACATTTTCCACAATAATGTATAGAGTGTTGAATGAACAGGCCTTTTTCATATATGAATAATTAGTGTAAAAAGCAGAAAGAATAGCATATTGCAAAATACAAATGCTTGAGAAAAAAAATTTAAAAAAAAGTTGAAAGTCTAGGCAAAAAGTGTCAAAACACTTTCTATCCAAAGGGATAAAGCCAGGTGATTTTATGCTGACAGTCCAGAAAAGAGGAGTTTCACTGAAAATAATAAATAAAATGAGGACTTTTATTTTGAAAAACATCTTTCGGTAAAATGACATAGTAGTCCATATTAATATCATGTAAAACATGTATAGTTTATGAATGTTGATTTAAGCATTCATGAACATGTTATGAAGTGTTTATGTAAGGTGATATGAATGTGTTATGTAGACACCCTTCAAAGAAAGTGTTACCAAAAAATCATCAAACAGCATCTTAGAATAGAGGAACCCAGAGGAGCACTTGACTCCTCCATGACTGTAAATAAGAGATTATTTCTAGTAGA
This sequence comes from Colossoma macropomum, assembly GCF_904425465.1. Lineage (NCBI taxonomy): Eukaryota > Metazoa > Chordata > Actinopteri > Characiformes > Serrasalmidae > Colossoma > Colossoma macropomum. The sequence goes on along the minus strand of NW_023494810.1, from coordinate 31,509,220 downwards.
GATTGATCAGTAACTTACCCAGGACCAGGACTGTGACTGGAGCTGGTAGAGAGTGAGGAGATTCAGCTTGAGTTCTGAATTCATCCACAGTGTAGTAGCAGACAATGTTGACCGATTGAGGTGACCTGTAACTGTGTCCTGTCCACGCGGTCAGTTCAGAGCCAGTGAGTGAGAGCTGACAGGATGGTGAGCGTTTATGATTTGTCTCGTCTCTCTCTGGATAGAAATAACACTGAGACACTCCAGCATACGGAGTCTTACAGTCCAGCTGTACTGAATCTCTCTGTGTGAGAACTGAAGGAGACACTGAGAGCTCAGGCTGAGGAACATCTGCAACACACAGACCCTCCATCATTCACTCAAATGATTTCTGAATACAGTGTCACAAATCATTACTTTCTACTGTATTTTTTACCACACACTCTCAGAAATGAAGGTACTAAACTGTCACTGGGGCAGTTCCCCTCTTGTCACTGGGGTGGAACCCTCAAGGGTACATCTCAGGTCCTTTAGTCAGGGAACACAACTGTATCATAATCCACTGAAATGATATGTTCTAAGCTGTACTGACTCCACACACCCCGTCTCGTCTCCAGGCTTTTATTTTACTGTTCTGCTTTAAAACATTCGGTTATGAAAAGATACAAATACAAACTTTTCACCTGGGAAAACTTATTTAAGGTTCACAATTGGACCCTAAAACCACTGTTGTACCTTTGAGGGAACTTTTACATTGTTTGTACCTTGATGAATGAAAAATGTACCTGAACAGAACCTTTATTACTAGCAATGCACCACTAAATACACACGCAGTCTTTCAAAATAAAAAAATTACAGTTCAAAAAATCACAATATGCATCATATGTAAAGGTTCCCAAATGCTGTCCCATCATAAAACGCTACATAATTCATCCGTTCCAGTGATACTGGTTACAGTGTTCGCTACATTAAAGCTCTCAGTTTGAAGTTATTTGTTTCCCAACAAACATAAACACAGTGAATCAAAACCTCTTAGTGCTAAAATGAAACTCAGTTTGTAGCTGAACTTGCAGAATCAGGTGGAAAGAGATGAGGATGAACAGAGCCATTTCACCATCACCAGATGAAGAGAGAGCATCGAGACGCTTACTTTAAACACAGAGTCAGAGAGGAGGTCACCGAACAGGAAAACCACACCTGTCTACTTCTGGCTTTCAGTAGCAAATGAAACCCACTTCTGTCCATTCCTGGTCTTTCAGCAGAACAATTTCTGCTCTTATTTCTTTCTATATGGGTCACTTACAAAGATGTCTATCATGGCAAAAACCAGAACTAAACAATAAGACTTTTCATTTGAATGTAGCCTTGATTTGGGGAACATCCATTTTATTATATCAGTATCACCACAACTCTGAAAAGGTGTAATATCAGAGCTCGTGTTGTCCACTAGGTGGATTCAAAGCCTTAGAAATCTATATGAAAATGCACTGTACTGTACAGCAGCAGTTCTCCTGTCCTGCTCCTTCCCTGTTCTGGTTCTGTACACTCTTTAAAAAGATGGTTCTTCAAGTGTTCTTTAGTAAAGACAATGGATCTGTATAGAACCATGAACACTCAGCGAACCATTTGCATGATTAAATGCAAGTGCAGTAACACTTTTTATGAATACCATGTCTATAAGAACCTATGAACTTATTTGTAACACATTATAATGCATTCATAAGTCATCATAAACATGGTTCTTGTAGGAGCCAGATTTGAGTTTACATTTATTTTCCTTGAGAGACGTTTATTTTGATTTAGATTTAATGGCTTTTCACTTGAGACTCTTATTTTGACACTTGCCACATGACACACCACCAGTTAAGATGGCATCTTCCTTAGGCACAGGCACAGCCTCATAGCTTAGATATGGAAGACGTTGGGAACAAACAGTTTTTTACTGCTTATACTTATTGTTTAAAGCTTACTGCTTAACCTCTTCATTTGTCATTTTGAAAACTTTGTACATTTGGAATCTGCACTTTAGAAACCCACCTTTTTGGTTATTTTGAACTTTCAAGCAATTTGATAAAACCACTGCATACCTGCCTGCTTGCCTGCCTGCCCCTTTGTTTGCCTACTTGCCTGCCTGCCTGCGTGCCTACTCCTTTGTTTGCCTGCCTGCTTGCCTGCCTGCTCACCTCTCTCCCACCACCATTGAACACAGGTATGACTCACAGCCAAACACAGTGTGTATAACAAGAAAGCGTGTAACAACTGAAACAGCGTCTAAACTGGATTTAAATTTTGGTCAATACAGTTCTAAATATCTGTAAAAATGCCGGTAACACTTTCTATGAATGTCACGTTTGTAAGCATCTATAAACACATTTATAACATGTTATAATGCATTCATATGGTATTATAAACATGATTATAAACATTTATAAAAACAAATTACACTTTATAGCCATGCTTATTATACATTATGAATTGTTAATATAATGCATTATAAATAGTGTTGATAACATGTTATACTGTCAGTGCCAAAGAAGTCAGTCCCAGCTTGGAGAGTGTAAAGTAAAGACAAATACCAAGCTAACGGTGGTGTACATTACCTTTCCCACATTGGGTAAAACACTGATGGCAGCTCTAGTTTAAACTCTGACATTTGAAGCCTGTGATGTGCTGTTCTTTGTACGTTGAAGTGTTTCAGTACTTCCTTCAGTAAATACTTCAAATTGAAGCCTCACTCTGAACACTGGAGGAGGCTTTAGTACAGTGCGCTTCACTTTACTTAGAGTGGACTAATACGACTTATGAGCTCTTATAATTTGTTATGATCAGTACTTATGATGTATTATGTTAACAATTCATAATGCATAATAAGCATGGCTATAACGTGTAATGCATTTTTATAAATATTTAAAGCCATGTTTATAATGCCTTATGAATGAATTATAACATGTTATGAATCTGTTTATAGATGCTTACAAAGGTGACATTCATAGAAAGTGTTACCAAAATGCCTTACACTTGATAGCCACGCTTATTATACATTATGAATTGTTAACATGCCCTGTGTTGGACTGGTGAACTGTCCAGGGTGTTTCCTGCCTTTCGCCCAATGAGCGCTGGGATAGACTCTTGTAGAAAGTAAAGTGTTTATAATTATAAACAGCAGTGCTCCCTGCGATGGACTGGTGACCTGTCCAGGGTGTATCCTGCCTTCCGCCCAATGACAGCTGGGATAGGCTCCAGCACCCCACCGCGACCCAGAAGGATAAGCGGTTTAGATGATGGATGGATGGAACAGCAGTGCGGTTACCACAGCTTCCAGGGTTAGATCCAACTAGCTGGACAAGCAAGAAACACTGTATGGTGAGACAGACTCCTGGATCCAGAATGATGAGAAGGTAAATCTGGAATTTAAACTGCAAACGAACATCTAATCATCAACAATATGCAAATTATCCAGTTATAAATGTATTTAATTTAGACAACTTGTGGTAGACATTTTTATTATTTGGCCTTTAATTTTACAGGACATCAGCTTGCAAGGAGGGGCCCCAAAATCCTGCTTATACCCCAAAACTCAAGAGCTTTTTAGCAAATAAAAATAAACGACTTTGTGCATAAATAATTGTGCATTAAACTCACTGTGTCACAGAAATGAGAAGACAGATGAATATAGCTATAAATAGAAAGAACATCATCCCCAAAACTGCACATTTTTCAAACATCACAGCTGGAACTGAGTTTGTCTTCTGACAATCACTCCAGAAATAATGACTCCAAATACAATGCCAGGCACGAGTCCAAACACCCACCAGGAACTTGGTGTGAATGCAGGAAATTCGGGTCCTTAAAAGAGGAAAAATGAGTTAGTTCATGTAACAGATCGTATATTATTTTTGTCTTTATGTTGTTTTAACAGAACAAGGAAATTCTTAGGAACCTGAATAGAAACTAGGAGATACAGTACTGTTCAAAATCAGAGACCACCCTTCAGTTATTCAATTTACAGACAAAACAGCCATTAAGCACAAGTTATTCACTTTTCGGCATCAGAAAATAAAAACAGAAAACAGAAGATTAAACAGAAGCCTCAACAACCAATAATAATATTGAAATTGATAGTATTTAATACACTCTTTGCCTCCATTCCTTTCAGGAAATCTGCTGGGATGTTTTTCCACACCTACAAAGTTCAGTCTTAGAAGTTGGTTTAGCATTTTCTGAAATAATCCCAAACACATTCAATGGCTGTTTAAATGCAGAGATTTTTGCCAATCTGATTGAATACATTCCGATTATAGATTAAGAGTGATGTGTTTATGCTCACTCTACTCAACAATCTGATGGAAAATCTCCGTTTACATACACACTACAAGTAATCTGATCCAAAATTATGCAAATGCATAGAGTATGACTTAGTGTAGACGTTACCATGACAACCAGTCAGAGTGAGATGAGCAGCAGTGAGCAGCGCTTGTGTTTTTATTTACTATAAAATGATGTCAGACTCAGGAAAACGTCCTTCATATGTCCTTATTAAAGAAGGCCGAGAGGAAGACGTCGTGTTCTGAGACACATAAGCAGGACGTCCGTCCCACCGCCGTCTTTTAAAGACCAGAGCATAAACTTCGTCTCCTCTGCAGACCAGTTTCTGCTCCGCCATGTTGAACGGTATAAACTTTCACTATGACATGACGAACATGATCAGAACGGACTTAAACTTTCTGATTGGGAATGTAATCAGATACAGGAGTAATCACATAATGCTGATTATATGACACACAGCACAACAACAAATCAGCAACTATTATGAATTACTGAGTGTCTATGATTAAACTAATCTGCAAGTTTGGAGAGTGAGGAACTGAAGTGTGGCTCCACATTCAGTCTCTCAGGGTTTAAGAGGTTAACAGCCAACTGTAGTATTAAAAACAGTTTCAGTTTAAGAAGAAATTATTCATGAATTTTGAATTAATTAAAAAGGAAATGTATTGGAAAAAATTATGTTAATAAAAACATTTTGATGATTATTTTCTCTCATGGTTGATTCTATCCTCATCAACCCAGACGCTTGCACCGTACTTCTGGAGCTTGATGTTTTCACTGGCTGTCACAATGAAGGATCGGTCACTGGGAACATGGAAGTTCATGCAGATGCACTTAAGGTAGACCTTTGGGTCGTCTTTATCTTCCACAAGTACGCTGGCAAACAGCTCCCCTTCCCCTGCGAAGTTGGTGTATTCCCCAGGAGGAAGATGCACATAGCGCACTCGCGAGTCAGGTTTAAAAATCATTTTGCTGCTGGAACCTCCCTTTGCAGACACGCCTAAGTTTGAGACACCAACCTCTGTCTCTGCTTTGACCACAAGGTGATCAAGCACCATCTGTTCTGTCTCATAGTAAATTCTTATGGCCTTATCTGTTGCATTGGCCACATGTGTGTTTGATCTTGATTGTTCGCTCCCCGTTTCCTGCTGTATCCAACAAGGACCTGGAATGAAATGAGTGAGGAATAAAATTCTTTTAACTAGTAATCTTTGATCATATTGCTTGATGGCAAACTTGTGTGGCAAACAAGTTCTTACCAGCTGGTCAGAGCATTTGTGAGTTTGCAGCAGTACAAATTTATTCTTGATCATTAATTTGACATAATATTGTCCACTGAGTGGTACAACAGGGTTGTGTCCCATCACAGAGACCTGAGTCTAAATCCAGTGACATGGTCATCTGTGGGCAAGAGCTCAGTTGGTGGCAGCTGGTAATGACCACCACTACAGACAAACTGAGCAAAACTTTAAACATGAAACATGTTCTAATAACAATATTTTGTAATTTAAAAAATAGCTTTAAATAAAATTAATTTTGTGCAAACTTTGAGAGAAAACTGTAGCTTTCTGAAAGCTGAAACAGTAGAAGTTAAATAAAAAACGTTAAAACCAAATTAAATCATTAAAATTGAAAGGAATTTTGAAACTACGCAAATCACATTTAAAAAAATGGTGTGGAAGGAGTGACATTGTAACCTCACGGTGACTTTGAAGCACAAAAATTGATGCCATTTATCAGAGCAAACTTTCAATATCAGAAATAAGACATGAGCAAGTTTACCTTTAGGATAATCTCATTGAGACTGAGTTATGACAATGAATGAATAAAGGTTTACTAACAGGAATTTCATATCATTATTCATGATACAGCCATGAAATTTGTTGTTGGCTTTTATTAAAACATTTAAGGTTTTTTGGGACAATAAATGACAACAAAACTACATCAGACCCCGATTCATCCTGTTATAATAAATAAACTGCTAACTGCTCGCTAATTCAATGGGAAATCATTTATCAAAAAAATGGTCATTCCTTGTGGAGTCCCTCAAGGTTCAGTTTTAGGGCCTTTGCTTTTCTCTTTGTACATGCTACCTCTAGGTGATGTCATTATGAAGCATAATATGCATTTTCATAGCTATGCTGATAGCAATGCTTTCTAAGCAACTTGGTTCTTTAGCTTCATACACCAAACCTGAAGTACAAAACCTGGGTGTGATCCTAGACTCTGAGCTCTGTTTTATCCTGGATGTAAATGACCTTAAATCTCCTGCTTACATCACAGAGTGTCTATCTGTTTAGGTTCCAGCCTGTGATCTAATTATTATTATTATTATTATTATTATATGCTGGATACATTAAGGGTCGCTAATCAATCATTAAATATATAATTATCAACTATTAGTTTCCCATTATTTAGTTATTAGTTAACTCTTCATTAAGCATTAGCTATTACTTAGTAATTGATTAAGCACTTATCAATTAGTAATTAAGTACACTGTTAGTTGATAAGTTAGTTTGTCGTTAGTTTGTGGCTTACTTACTCGTTATCTGTGTGCTGATTGCTGCTTATTACATTGTTAATTAACTAATAAGTATTTTTCTTCATGTAAAGAAGTAACGTGATAACTTACTAGCACTTATATGTTAATCCCGCTAATTATCTGTTAATTAACTTTCCTTCACCTCCATATATTCAGTTGCTTCACTTTTCTCACTTTGGTTCTTGTTCATTAAAGATGCTTATGGTCACATCTGACCGTAAGATGAGTGCACACAAATTCATGGACGGTTTTGTTGTTCATCACGTTCATCTTGGCATATCTGCACTCATATCTGGTAGGAGCGCATGTAAATTTGGGCATAAATGCTGGATATGTGGCTAATTAACCAAAACTATTATCAACATAATCTGTAATTGCAAAAATAAGAACAACAATAGAACATTTCAATAATACTAATTTGTGTGCATGACAGTCCAGTACAAAAGTGGATGTACTTACTTTACATGCACATTGATATAAACAAGTGCTGCAACCATTTCATGTTCCATTTAAAGACACATTACACTGTGCTTTTGTTGTCATACACTGCAATAATACAGCGTTTATTTTAGGGAATTAATTACACTAAACAATCACTCTACTATGTTAACAACACAGAGAGTATTTAATTTCATTTCACATTTTATTTTTTTCCAGTTGTTTTCATTTTGCAGAGGAGGAGTGCAATCACTGCTGGACATCAAACTCCACCCACGAGCACGGCAATTAGCTTTCATGCCAAACACTGCCGTTTTATTGGCTGGCTACTGAAACATCTGCATGAATTAGTGTGTGCTTCATGTAAATGATATGTAAATGAGGTGCTGGTCGGCTGGTTTCATGCACTGATTTATCATTTATGCTCAAATCTCCATTTGTTTCCACATCGTACAAAATTGTTATGAATCAGACGCAGAGCAGTTCATACCGTATAAAAGGCAAAAAAACGTGTTATTTTTTTACGTAACTTTGATGATTAATGGCCATTAGATCTTTACATTTTGACCATTAATTACTTCTTAAATTCCACTTAATCAACCATTCATTGCTTCTTAAATTCCTCTTACTTGACCATTAATTACTGCTTTTGTGTCCCTCCAAGTAAAGTGACAACACAAAAGAAGTAATGAATGGTCAAAATGTAAAGATCTAATGGCCATGGGCCCTTTTCACAAAGAGTCGCGATTACGTCCGGATTAAGCATTAGCAGTGAACTATAATGCTCAAATACTGAGCTACAACAGACATATGTTAGTTTTTGTGCACTATCATGACAAAAGAAAGTGAATGGGAGCACTGATTTAACTGTAAACACAGCTAAAATGCTGTGTGTGGTGAAGCCCTGCTTACTGCTGCTGCAGCTGCTCATATCAAGCAGTGTCTCTGTAGCTGTAAACAACATGCCAGCAATTTCTGTAATATTTTTGTTTTCAAAAGAAATTAAAGTTCTTCTGTGTTGTATGAATTTGGTAGACGTTGTTTAGCTGTAGCTAAGTTAGCTAACAATGCTAGACGCCATTTCTAACTGTAGCTGTTCCCAAAATAAGGAAGCTAGTTGCTTTCATTAGCTGCTGCCACCAGCCGGCTAACATGGAGCAGGTTCTGTGACACATTTAGCTACATGATGGCAGCGACTTCTGACATAAACACAAACAAAAACTTTTACATGTAAAGTCTGTTTGATAGACCTCGTTTAAACTGTATTAGCTTACGGTAGGCTAGCTGGCTACAGTCGCTAATTAGCTAGCCTACCATTAGCAGTTTGAGGAGCTCCAGCTTCGTATGAGCAGCAAACTTTAAAGCTAAGTTAGCTCTAACGCTGGCTATGTTAGCGATCTGCCAAACAGCATTATTCTTATAGTTTCATGGCAATTTTTGAAGCAGCACTTCAGAAAACATCCACCTTTCACTGCTCAGTCAAAAACGAGACTCCTAGCTGAAAAAACATCTGAAAAAGCTGCTTCATGTTAGCCGGGCTAGTTTGGTTAGCAGTAGCTTCTAGCCAGTATAGCTAGCTTAATATAAACAGAGTCTATAACATTCATGCTACATATAAAAGTTCATCTTTCCTTTGAAAACAGAATATTACCGAAATCGCTGGCATGTTGTACAAAGACACAGAGACGGCCTGATGTGAAGCAGCTGCAGCAGAACTGCAGTAAAAACAACATACAGCATTTTAGCTGTTTACAGTTAAATCAGAGCTTCCGTCCCCTTCTCACTCTCACTGTCACAACCGAGCAGGAACACTAAAGTTTAGCTGTTGTACCTCAGTATTTGAGCGTTACAGTTCACTACTAAACATTTTGACATCGCGTCTGCAGTAGCTATATGGAGAGGAAGTGAGTTTTACCCTGCTAATGCTTAAACCGGAAGTAATCACGAATCTTGTGAAAAGGGCCCATTAATCATCAAAGTTACGTAAAAAAAAACACCTTTTTTGCCTTGTATACGGTATGAACTGCTCTGCGTCTGATTCATAACAATTTTGTACGATGTGGAAACAAGTGGAGATTTGAGCATAAATGATAAATCAGCTTCAGTGCATGAAACCAGCCGACCAGCACCTCATTTACATATCATTTACATGAAGCACACACTAATTCATGCAGATGTTTCAGTAGCCAGCCAATAAAACGGCAGTGTTTGGCATGAAAGCTAATTGCCGTGCTCGTGGGTGGAGTTTGATGTCCAGCAGTGATTGCACTCCTCCTCTGCAAAATGAAAACAACTGGAAAAAAATAAAATGTGAAATAAAATTAAATACTCTCTGTGTTGTTAACATAGTAGAGTGATTGTTTAGTGTAATTAATTCCCTAAAATAAACACTGTATTATTGCAGTGTATGACAACAAAAGCACAGTGTAATGTGTCTTTAAATGGAACATGAAATAGTTGCAGCACTTGTTTATATCAAGGTGCATGTAAAGTAAGTACATCCACTTTTGTACCGTACTGTCATGCACACAAATTAGTATTATTGAAATGTTCTACTGTTGTTATTTTTGCAATTACAGATTATGTTGATAATAGTTTTGGTTAATTAGCCACATATCCAGCATTTATGCCCAAATTTACATGCACTCCTACCAGATATGAGTACAGATATGCCAAGATGAACGTGATGAACAACAAAACAGTCCATGAATTTGTGTGCGCTCATCTTACGGTCAGATGTGACCATAAACATCTTTAATGAACAAGAACCAAAGTGAGAAAAGTGAAGCAACTGAATATATGGAGGTGAAGGAAAGTTAATTAACAGATAATTAGCGGGATTAACATATAAGTGCTAGTAAGTTATCACGTTACTTCTTTACATGAAGAAAAATACTTATTAGTTAATTAACAATGTAATAAGCAGCAATTAGCACACAGATAACGAGTAAGTAAGCCACAAACTAACGACAAACTAACTTATCAACTAACAGTGTACTTAATTACTAATTGATAAGTGCTTAATCAATTACTAAGTAATAGCTAATGCTTAATGAAGAGTTAACTAGTAACTAAATAATGGGAAACTAATAGTTGATAATTATATATTTAATGATTGATTAGCGACCCTTAATGTAAAGTGTTACCAATTGTGTTTTCTATTTGATTAACCAGGTAAAACATTTCAAGTACTCTAACTTGTTTTTAAAAGATGATCAGAATAACTTACCTTTGTGTCTGCAAGAGTTTCAGATTGAACTGAGGGTGTTAAAAAGGCAGGCAGTGTGAGGTAAAGGCTCATACTAGCTGTGCCTTTAAGGCTACACCAGAGAGGGAAGTGGTGATGGTTAAGGTGCTTATTGGCTGGACCTGGTGAGGTGGGGCAGGGTGGGCATGGCTGAAAGGATAAAATATTTTAACAAAGAATTCCTTCTCACGGACCTTGATAAGTGATACGTGTCTGTTTGTTGTGCGCTGTGCACAGTTTTGTCATTCATTGTGTTCATCATTTTACTTTTGAGATCAAAACACACAGTTAAACTCACAAATTCCTCCTACAAACTTTGCCACAATGAAACGAGAAAGGAATTAATCAAATTCTGTTCCAGTCAGCATTAAAGGCATAAGTGCTGTTTGGAGGTCTTCACCATCACAACCCAGATATAAAGCGAGAGGAGACAGTTAGCCATGATACCCATTTACTACATGAGAGAACCCAGTCAGTGATGGACAAAATACAAACACCAAATGAAGACAGAACAACAACATTAACACATTTGTTTGGTTTTTTTAGCCAATCAGAAAATTAGATACACAATCCAGCAGATCCAATCAAACCAAAAGATTTAGCTTTAGAGATCTTCCAACACTGCATTTCATTCTGTAACTTTTGGAACATTTACATTTGTTAAACACCAAAGACATAATTTTTGCACGTTTGTAACCGTAATATCACAATATGACAAAAGAAAGCTTGTCTCCTCTGTAGTTAATGACAATCAGTAGGAACCATCAGGGCCTTCTAGACATTCAGAAAAAGCCTAATGATTTCAATTCTGATAAAACACGACTCATTACCTTCATTGCATACTTAAACACCTTTGTTTTTTGTTATTTAAGATACTTCCAATGCATATTCCCACTTCAGATTTACTCACATGATGTCTTTTGACTTTATACTCATAAATAGAAACAAAAAATTACACATTCATAAACATAAAAATTATAATAGAAAATAATAATGCTTGGTAATATTTCATGCCATTAGCAGCAATCGTATTGAAAGCGAAGAAGTTATCTAGAAGTTTTCAGGGACTTTAATAAACAACACTTGGATGGTAAAAGCTACAATGTAAAGGCCTTAAATATCCCTCTATACAGCCGGTTTGATAATGTGCAAATGAAAAGTTAATGTAAGGTTATGCACAGGTGCACCATGCAAAATTTCTCTCAGACTAATGAAGATAGAAGATAAGAGAGACACCAGAAAAAAGTCTTTCAGCATGTTCTGAAAGCAGCAGGACAGCAGTTACATTGAGGACAATAAGCAATGAATTGGACAGCAAACAAATTCACTCTATGACTGGTTAAAAAAGTTGAAGGTGCCTGCCGGCCCTAGTGCTGGAGAACCCACCGCCCTACATATTTTAGTGTCTTTCTGCTCCCAATTCACTGATCCAACAAAGTAGTCCAATAACAAGCCCTTCTTGAGTTGAAGTGGGTGTGTAAGAGCAGGAAAACAACAAAATGTGCAGGGCAGGGCAGCAGGAGGTTCTCCAGGACCAGGGTTGGGAGCCTGTGGTCTGGACAATCTCCTGACTTGAATCCCATTGAAAATTCATAAAGACTTTCGAATTTGCACGTCCAACTGAAGATGGTTTGTCAAGAGGAATGGGCCAAAATTGAACTATAATGCTACAAAAAGTTCATCACGTCCATAGAAGTCTCAAAGCTCTAATTGACAGCAAAGTGCGGCAACACTTTATTTGGATAGTCCACTTTAGAAGCTTTGCAGATACTTAATTAAAGTTACATATTATATGTAATTAACATATTATTATTATTATTATTATTATTGTATCTATATATACATACAATTATACTTAATTTCAAGTTACACTCAACTAAATATCTACTAAATTGACCATAATATTCTTTAACTCTAAACCTGCTCTAATCCTAACCCTAACCTTAAACTCAACCCACAACCTAAACCCAACCTTCACCGTGGTCCTAGCCCTAACCCTGGTCCAAATTCTAACCCTAACCCCACCACTGTTTATAATTTCAACAGATAGTTTGTTAACAATTTGAACATCTGTAGATGATCTATAGGGGACTATACCAGTAGTAGTACTGTTATTTGGTTCAGTTAGTTTCACACTGCAAAGATTACAATGGATTAAACTGGACATGCAGGACTTTGTTTCTTGGTCAGGGATATGAGGGCTCTGTTAGTCTCACATTTATTACCATGAAAACAGAAAAACAGAAAAAAGATGCTAAACATCTAAGTGAATAACAATCAGAGCAATAAAAATAAACCTTACTTCAGACCTGTTTCTGTATGACTAACTAATCAGGTCGCTGATGCTTGGCTCAAAATACATTTGCTCTGTCATTATTAAGAGCAGCTCATGCTACAAGAATGATATGAGCATGTGCAAAGAGTGAAATGTTAGAAATGGACTGAGACCCGTGCACAGGTGGCATCCTATCACGGTACCATGCTGGAATTCACTGAGCTCCTGAGAGCGACCCATTCTTTCACAGATGTTTGTAGAAACAGTCTGCAGGCCTAGGTGCTTGGTTTTATACACCTGTGGCCATGGAAGTGAATGGAGCACCTGAATTCAATGATTTGGATGGGTGAGTGAATACTTTTGGCAATATAGTGTATGATAAGGATGTGAGGTGACATAAACTTTAGACTACTGATGGCAAAATATGTAGTCTGCACAGTGTTCAGTGAAGATAAGTGCAAGTGCTTGTGAAATTTGGATGAAACACTATTCATCACATTCATTACACACTCAAACACTTTGTCCTTGTTATCCAAGCAATCGTGGTGAAGCTGAAAGTGCTTTCCAAAGTTCTCAAGGACAACATTAAAACACTTGGATGGAAAAAGCCACAGAGTCAAAGCAAAGACCTTGAACATGCATGTCAGTACAGCTCATTCGATAATGTGATGATATATTTTCCATGAATATCATGGAAGTTCATGGAAAATTTATCTCAGACTAATGATTGAAGGAAACATGAATGGATCGATGTACTGGGAGATATAAGTAAAGGTAAAGGTGCTTGCATGGTCTAGCCCAGTGGCTCCCAACCCTGCTGCTGGTGAACCCCCTGCCCTACTCATTTTGGAGTTTTCCTGCACAGCACACCAGTTCCAACTAAGCAGTTCATTAGCAGCCCCTTCTGAGTTGAAATGGGTGTGTTAGAGCAGAAAAACACAAGAATGTTCAGGGCAGGGTCTCTCAAGAATGTGGGTTGGGAGCCTGTGGTCCCACCAATCTCCTGACTTGAAACCTATTGGAATTGCATTTTGCAATAGCAACAAAAGGACCTCTGTGGCTGCAAAAAGCCTCTTGCTGGATAATTTTGGCTGTTGGGCTTTTCTCAGTCCAGCAGTGACACTGAGGTGTTTAGAATCTCCGTCTGATCCACTTGTAGCAGTGCAATACACGCTAACATGCCACAACCACACTGTCCAAAAATATGTGGGCACCTGACCATCACATGTATATGAGCTTGTTGGACAAAAACTGTGTGCATTAATATTGAGTATATTTGTGGCTATAACAGCCTCCACTCTCCAGTTTCTAACAGTTTCAGTGTTAAACTGTTTTCAATTAGAAAATCAACAAAACATGTCATTTGACCAGGGTATTCAAAGTTTTCCATAAGTCTGTTTGTATGAAATATGCTAAAGACATCATTATTATTATTATTATTATTAGTAGTAGTAGTAGTAGTAGTAGTAGTAATAGTAGTTGTAATAGTGGTAGTATTATATCATCGTGATGAAACTTTTCAGCTGTTATTTTTCAGTACCAGTAGAATACGGCAGGCATTCTTCACATTGTATGAATGTTTCATGATGAATAGATCAAAAGAAAAGCTCCAGAATTGCTTGGAACAAAATGTCCTTCCATCGACTTACATTAAAAGAAAAAAAAGGCTTTTGCCTTCTTTCTAATCTGATCAACCTGAGTGAGTTTAAAGCTTTGATAAGAAATAACCGAGAGTGCAATTCCTCTTCTTAAGCTGGGTATTGTGTTTTGTATGATGTGTCTTTTTCTTTGTCTGTTTCTTTTTAAATTCACTCATGTCTTTTTTATCATGGTTGTTTTATGATCTTTAACTGGAAAGGGTGTGATATCTTGGCCAGATCTCTCTTGAAAAAATATGTTAATCTCAAGGCACTTTCTGGTCAAATAAACATCAACTAGAAATAAAAAAATACTCTGTTCCTCAGAAAAGGGGTGTAAAGGTGTCTGATACTCCTTTCTGTGGAGTGAGAATCAGTCACCACCTTCTGCATCTGAGAGCTATTTAAGAGAGATCACAGACTCTGCAAATCACTGAAACCTGCCACTCATCTTCCTTGAAGAGGTTTGACAACTATTTTCTGCACGCAGCTCTTTCTCGTAAGTGTCATTGATCTCCTTCATGTAAAGTTTGAGCATAATAATTTTGGTTTAGAAATTGCTGCAGTTTTTAATGTCATTGCAGAATAGAATCATTTTTTGTATTACTTTGACTTTGCTATTTCAGCAGACTGAGTAGACAGTAATAGGTAATAAGACAGTAAAAAAAAACACTGTTAGTAACTCATAACAAATACAGTCATATGCAAAAGTATGAACACCTATGGTCAAACTACATCCTCTACAGAGGACAAAATTAAATATGGCATCTTTCTGGAAATGTTAGTGCACAGTTTCTGTTTATTTGCTGAGTTTAACATAGTGGAAAAAAGTAAAATGTAAAATCTAAATAGTGCCATGACTTTTTCACAGGTCTTATTTTGTTTTATTTGTCCCCAATATGTAAAATTCAGAAATTAAACAGTAATTCTGCATTAATATTTAGAGGATGTGTAAACTTATTTTCACTCAATCGATCATTAAAGATTTGATGTGACCACATAATAAACATAGTACATAGAATTATTAATTCATCTTTATTTATCAACTAAAGAGCAACCCCACTGAAAAGGTGATGGAATTAACAATAAAGATTGTCCAGATTTTCCAGTAAGGGCCATTTAACCAAATATCAAAGTGACCACATGAAACAAGACCACTTGATCTACTGCTGTTGAACACTGGGTTTGGGTTTGGGTTTGTGAAACTAATAAGCATGTTTTTGGTCACACTTTATGTGGATGGTCCCCTGTAGATGCTCTACAGATACCTAAATCATTAACAAACTTTCTACTCAGCTGATTATCAACAACAGTATGGTTATGGTTAGGGTTAGGAATAGGTGTAGGTTTTGCCTTGAGGTTAAAGTTAGGGTTATGTTTAGGATTAGGAATAGATTTAATAATATTTTTCATACTGAACTTGAAGTTCACTTTTATTTAATAGATATTTAGGTGAATGTTACTTAAAAACAGACTGAGCATTTGCAAAGCATCTACATTGGACCATCCAAATAAAGCGTTGCCATGTTTTTTAATCCCTATATTCATTTTCCTGTTGGAATGATGAAAAGTAATAATATATAAGCTGTGTAAATATATTATTTCAGGCTTTGAAAGCTACACCATGTCTTACCTGGTACCTGTCCTTCAAATTGGTGGACGTGGAGGTAGCGCGTTCAACTTCAATGGCATTGACTCTGGAGCAACGCTGGAAAAGATAGGTGCATGGGCAGGAGGCTGGCAGATAAAATCCATCAAGATTTGGCTCACCAATGGCCAGTCCAGGCAGTATGGAGACCCCAGTGATGGGCCTTACTCTGAATACACATTTAAAAAAGGAGAACATATCACCTCTCTTTCACTGTGGGGGAACGGAGCTGGAACCCGTCTAGGTGCCATCAAGTTTACGACAACTCTTGGCGGCGAATTTTTTCCACAGATGACCTCATGGGGCCTGAAAACAGAGTATCCCATTGATATCGGCTCTGGCATCTGCATGGGAGTCATTGGAGGTGCAGGTGCAGACATCGACAGCTTAGGGTTCATATTCATCAACACCATCAAGTCTGCTGTCCTTACCAACGTCGATTATCCCACCCTTCACAATGTCATTCCTCAGGTGGCTATAGAGGAGGTGAAATCCATGACTTACCATAATAAAACTACTCTTCCTCAGCAGTATACAATAGAAACTACAAAGAAAATCATCAAAAAGTCCTCCTGGTCTGTGACCAACAAGATAGAATGGACCTTCAACGTGTCGGTGAAAGCAGGAATTCTAGGTTTGGTAGAAATTGAGAGTGGATTCAGCTACACAAAGGGAGTCGAATCTACATACTCTCTGGAGAATTCTGAAGAAAAAGAGGAGAAGCTGTCTTTTCCTGTCCAAGTTCCTCCTGGAAAAGCAGCGGATGCGAAGATCACCATCGGCCGGGCTGTTGTAGATCTTCCATATACGGGTAAAATGAAGATCACCTGTTATAATGACTCTGTGCTGACGTTCAACATCAGTGGAATCTACAATGGCCTCACTTACACCATTGCAGGTGTACATGTAGAAGAACATAATGAAGCCTAGTCAGGTTTCCCCAGCAACTTAAAGAGAGAGATTTAAATGAGGGGAAAAATCAGAATAATTAAGCTCTTTCTTTTCTTTCTGATACATTCTACTGTATAGTTCAACACTTTTCTCTTTTTTCTTAGCTAGATTTGCTAGATTGATCCATGTAGGCTGTTGCTTGGTGACTAATTGTAATAAAGTGGCCTATAATAGCCTTGATATCAGCAGGTAAAAAATAAGACAAAAAAGCTTTTCATTGTTTTTTTTAAACATTTATTTGTAGTGAAACTTTTTTGTTTGATTGATTGATTTATTAGCGTTCATTACTCATTTATGAATTTCACTTTCTGCATCACTTGTTGAAAGTATTAAATACTATGTATGTGTCTTTGCATTCAACACTAACTTTACAGCAAAAAAATGATATTTTCACTTTAATTCGCTCGATCATTTATGTGGAAATAACACGTACACACACTTCAGCTCTGTTCTGTGTGAGATGAACAAAACATGTTAAAATAATAAATAATAAAATCAATCCTACTAATATAAAAAGGTGTGAATCGTCTCTTTTCCTCTGTAGATCTGAACACAGTTTCCTCCACATGCTTAGCTAACCGTGCTGAGGACTGCAGACCTGACGTAGCGTAGCAGTTCATCTGTCTCTTGATTGGTTCTCTGTTGATGTCAGTGTTGCTCCACCTCATCCTGCACAATTTCAAAACTGGAAAACAAATAAATCCAGTATGTTTACACAGTGGCCAAATAAACAAACGTGTACACATTTTTCAACCCATCATTCAATGAATGTGAAACCATCAGTGTAATAATAGCTAAATGTTAAATGGTGCTGCTGTCTAGGAGAGAGGAGCTGGTTACCATTAGCTTAGCATGCTAACAGCTCTGCTCACCACAGAACATATTCGATTCTGGCTGACTAAAGCTGAGCTAATCCATGTTTACATGATAATGATCCAAGTCTGAGTCAGGTTGAAGATGTTGGAAGGACACAAAGCTGAAATCAAACCCGTTATGTCATTTTTGGGTCTGCAGCCTGCTAGCTAGGCTAATGCTAGCTGGGTCCTTTCCTCATAAGCTTAGCTAGTGGGCTACAGACCAGTGCAGTTTCTGACTAGTGGTCTTCTGTCCCATATGGAAAAAATACATATTCCAAATGTATTTGTCAAATATATTTCAACAATATAAGAAAATGGCCAAAAATGTATTTGTTAAATATATTTTTTAATGTATTTATTTGTATTTGTTACTTTATTTTTCAACTGTATGTAGTTTTAACAAAGGTTACAGAAATGGTGCTGACTTCTGTGTTTTGCATTGTACTTTGCATTAACCACGTACGTCTGCAGTAAGACGCTCACACACCAGGTATCTTTAATAAACAGGATATCAAATCTAATATTTAAAATTTATATACTGGAATACAAATTCATTTCAAAAGATATCCAAACAGTAAAGTACATTAGACAGGATTCTGGCTATTTTCATACATTTTCAAACATATTTGAGAAACACATTTGCATACATTTCTTGTTGTATGGTACATTTCTAGGCGTAATATGTCCCCATATATTTTAAAATAATTGTATTATAAAATATGTTTGGTTAATATGGCAATATATTCTGAAATACATTTTAGTGCTTGGACTGTATTTTGGTATAGACTGCAATGTGTTTGGAATGTATTTCAAATATACAAAAGTGCATGTCTATATATTTTTTTCTGTATGATGTCATAACAGTAATAAGTCACTGGTGTTGGAGTGACAGAAAAGCAAAATCGAGCTATACTGCTGGGCTAAGCTAATGCTAGCTTAGCGCTGAAACTGCCAACTACCACAGGCTCAGTTCCATGAACTGATGCTCAAATAACACACGTTTAGAGGATAAAGAACCTGAGAGCGCATTCAGGCTGATCTCACTACAGGATACTTGTGAGTCTGTTGATAATAAAGCTGATCTCACTGCAAAACATAATGTATATGAGCAGAAACTACTGTGCTGGATGACAAACTGACCCATCTGTAAGTCATTCTTATGGACAAAGCATGTAGTGGAGAGCGAAATGTGCTGGGCTTATGATTAACTTGGATCATGAGAAGCAGAAAATGCAACCATCTTGTAAGCCTGAACTTTGGAAATAAATCATTTGTAGAAAATGATCATGCATGCACATTTAGGATGATCCTAAATGAGACACCTCTTGTACACTGCTATTCATTTCTATGGTAACACTGTATGATGCATTAGTGCCATCTACTGGCAGAGAATGGAATTAGGTATAAAAAGGAAAATATGATGACTGAGTGTTTAATCTCTTCACACAAGTTCAACAAAGCAGCCTAGTTACTTTTTTGTTAAGATTTCCTGAAGATTTTTATGAAGATTTCATTCAAAATGTCCAATAAATAAATAAATAAATAACCTTGTCAGAAATATAGATCTTCAAAAGCAATGTTAGTGATTTGGTGCTGTGTAGAACCATTTTTAAAAGGTTCTTTAACGATGTAAAGAGCCACTTAAACATTCAAATGGTTCTTTAAATTCTCCATGGGTGCAATCCTGGCAAGGAGAGACTTAAAAGTAAATGTTTGCTGCTGTTAGCCTAACAGGTGTTTATGTACTGTTTGTGTGTTATTGGGTCCGGCTGTGGGGAAGTGTGTCTACTATGGACACTATCTACTGAGGGATGTACCCTTAAGGGTCCCACCTCAGTGACCGTTTCTTACTTTTTTTCCGAGAGTGTATCAGGTCTTGTTTTTGTCCTTTTTAAATATTACTGTTCAGTGGTCTTTAAAGACTCTTGTGTCAGTGCACCTTGCAAGAACCTGATCTGTACTTGTAATGACCTGATGGTTCATTTTCTCAAGACTAATGGTAAAAAGCAGTTCTTTTTAGATTAATACATGATCAATGATCATGAATAATAATGATCATCGAACAATGATCATGAATAACAATGGTAAATGATCATGAATAATGATTGTTTTCTATACAGTTTCTAGAAAGGTGATAAAAGTTTCACAAGCTATCTGGCTTATCAGTGAACAGTTTACATGCTTGTATGGGAGCAGCACATTGATTCACAGTGTTTCTCATCAATCTGAAATAAGTGGAGGAATGTGAGACTGTCCTCACCACTTCAGACTGTATGCTCATATGATCTGAAATACAGCTGGGTGTTTTTTATGGTTTCATTAGCCTGCTGTTGGATCTTTGTTCCCTGCAGCTATATGAGTAGTTCCACCAGTAGTTAAAAATCAAATGGATGTATTCTTTATTATTTCTACGCAATATAATTTGGAAGGAGAAGCCCCCTAGGGTATGATAACACACCCCCCAAACCCCCCACCCGCCTCCTTATATTATATCCTAGTCAAATAATTATGGCCTCGCAACACCTTAGCAACCAACCTGGGATACCACAGCAACTGCCTAACAACACCTTAGCAACCACCTAGGATAACACAACAATGGCCTAACAACACCTTAGTACCAGGGACGGTATAGTAATGGCTCAGTAACATCTTAACAACCACCTGGGATACCCTAGCAACATTTTAGCAACCACCTGGGGTTCCATAGAAACCAGAGTTTGTAAAGCCAACTTAAAGTTTGTTTGTTGATTGTTGATTCATTAGTCAGGTTGGGCTCTTGTTTACGTGTTTACGTGTAAGTGTCAAAAAAAGTTGTTTTTTGAGAGTTCCTCTAGCTTTTGATGATGTATATCAGCTGATCCCTTACTATGTAAGGGAGCATACAGATTCTGTCAAACACCGAAACCTGCTATCAACAGGAAACCTGTTCCCTGAAGACCTGAAGAATTTTCTATCTACATCTGTCTCACAGATTTATTTTGTAAGTTTTACTGATTTTCTTCATGTAAAGATTTTTATGCTGGATATAAATCAAATTATGGTAAGAATTTATTTGGATAGTTCACTTTAGAAGCTTTGTAGATACTTAATTTTCTTTCAAATTATATTAAACTAAATATAATTTTCTTTAACCCTAACCTTAACCTCAACCCAAAACACAAACCCAACCCTCACCCTGGTCCTAGCCCTAACCCTGGCCCAAATCCTAACCCTAACTCCACCACTGTTTAGGATTAGCTGGGTTTCAGCAGATAGTTTGTTAATAATTTGAACATGACAACTGATGTAATGTATTCCAGCACTTCTAACAGTAGTGAAATACACTACACATTGTGCAGTCTCTACAATATAATGGATTATATCCTCCATTTCTATTCACAGAAACAGGTGTCCTCAGAGAAGGCTGGGGTCATCACACCACACTGTACTGGCTGATGTCCCTCATGTGTGTTTTGATCAGAAACCTTAAAGGCTAATACATCTATATTTGGCAGTGTGAACCGATTTGCACATCAGCTTACAAATGGGACAACTGCTAAAATACTACAGTATTCAGTAGACCAGTCTGCATACCTCTTGTGTTTAGAAAAAAAACACCATTCTTTTCTGCAGGAGCATGTGTGCCAGTGTTTCCTCTGAACAGTAGTTCACCTTTAAAGTCCTCTTGAAGTCCACTGTGTATGTGTCCTACCTTCAAATTCACTTGGTTCTAAATATTACCAAGTGATTATGTAATTATTGTCTGTTAGATAATGAATGAGGTGTTGCTGTTCCTCATTTGGAGCTAATGGTGATCAGGAACAATATGAAGTGATATGCATGGTGACTCATTATTAATGAACAAGGTGTTATTGTGTTCTTCATTAGGAGTTAATGATGATCAGGAACAGTATTATAAAGTGAAACACATGGTAACTCGTTATTAATGAACTAGAAGTTCATGATGATCAGGAACAGTATTATAAAGTGTAACACATAGTAACTCATCATTAATGTACTAGAAGTTAATGATAATCAGGAACAGTATTATAAAGTGATATAGATTAAATAAAACCACCTAAAGAATATTAATGAATAAGTTTTGAAAAATAAGTTGTTTATTGAGTCCTTTTTAATTTGTGAACAGTCCAAATGTGAAAACATCCCTGAGTTAGCTAGCTATATTATTGAAAATAATATGCCCAAACAA